>NW_026578547.1:0-20457 GCF_029603195.1 Condylostylus longicornis
ATCAGTTCAGTTTTTCTCCGTGCACTGCCGTAGTCAGTCTTTTTTGCGTCGTTGTAGTTTTCCCCTACCAAACAACTCGTATGGTCAGATGGGATGGACAGGCACTGCTAAATTTGTTTCTCGACACGTGCGTCGCCGCCCGCATCGCCAAATCGGTGGTGGGCAGCCACATCACAAGTGGAACTACATCAGGTGGGGCGACTGCAGATGGCCCTCAGAGACAAGTTCATTTCAGAAATGTCCTTGATCGTTTGGTTATCAAGGGAAAGATTCAATCAACATTAGAACGATGCAAAGAGTTCAAGAATACGCTGAGGAGTTGATTACACTTGCTAAAAAAGGTAATTTCGGAAGGGATTTCAGATCGTCACACAACTCTCGCAGACAGTATCGTTTCCCATCGTCAAGTTGAGTCCATCATTCGAACCCCAACCGCACGTCAAATTCTGTATGAGGAGCTTGTGCCACACTATGCGGATCGCCATCTTCACTTTACGCGCGTCGTTGATCTCTGGTATTTGAGACCAATCGATGGGGCTCGTATGGGACTCTTGGAGCTCGTTGACCGGTAGGGACACCCACCCAAATGCTTCCCAACATTTCAATGCAGTCCAGGGGAAACGAGGCCCGCAAGTCCTGTCGGGTATGCCAAGAAGCTGTATTTGTTTCAAAAAATGAAATATGGAACATACAAAGAGAAGCGGGAACATTGGAAGGTGAGATTCAATTTAAATCTTAGCATCTGGTTGTGTCAGCAAGCTGTATTGGAGGGTGTTATCGATAGCAAGGGTGTTCTGGTTCGCTCCAAAGACCAAATACCAAACCCGAATCGAAATGCTGTGGTAGGTCTCAGCGATCTGAGTTTGGCTATTGGTGCATTGTGTCTCAGTGGAAAGACGGTGTTAATCATGATGTTGAAGCTTTCGTACCATCAGTAACACTGGATGAGCCTCTTCGCATAGATACAGGACTGGTTGAAAAACCAAAGAAGGAGAAGAGTTGGGCCTTGGTCCCCATTAATGACGCGCTGGTGGAGCTGACGAAAACCAGGAGCGCGTACGGGCTGGTGAAGCAGACGGAAACCAGAAGCGCCTCGTCCCCTCTAAAGAAAGGGCTGGTGGAGGTGACGAAAGCCAGGAGCGCCGCGTACGGGCTGGTGGAGCAGACCAGCTCGTCCCCTGTAAAGAACGGGGTGGTGGAGGTGACGAAAACCAGACGCGCCGCGTACGGGCTGGTGGAGCAGACGAAAACCAAGAGCGCCTCGTCCGAGGTGACGAATACCAGGAGCGCCTCGTACGGCCTGATGGAGCAGGACGAAGACCAGAAGCGCCTCGTCCCCTGGAAAGAACGCGCTGGTGGAGCTGACAGATATCAGTAACTCCCTGGCCCCTGTGAGGAAGGCGCTGGCGGAACTGGTGGCCCCTCGATCGTCTAAGCCGCAATTCGACCACAAAGTTTTGAGTTACAAAGGGCGCAAGATGGTTGTCCGCAACAATACGGCTTTTGAACAATTCCTAACTCCATTAGATTTCACGAAGAAAAGAAAGACGTTCAGATTTAGAGGGAAAGTCGAAAAATTTCCTCAGATATGATATTTTTGTTTTTGTTCATTTTGGAGAGTCGGGGGCTGAGATTTGTGAGAAAAAATTGTGCTTTCACCAGTCAAAAGTAGGACAAAAGAGCGAGTCTACCAACGGCGCCTTTGAGTCGAAACCCCTGGCCTATTCCCAGAACGCGCCCCATTGATCGCTTGCGGCCTGTATTGGGAGAAGGGTCTGTCCTGTTGATCTTCGCGACCATAAAATCTCCTTTGTTCATTCCCGCCCCATCGCTCATCGTATCGACGAACACCACGATCTTCACGTTGATTAGCTTGAGCCATAACATACCTAAACGAAAGGATCAAATGTTTGATAGAGAGGAAAAAATAAATAGCATTGCTAGTTCCAAAAGGAAGAACCTGTGGTGATGTGCTAGAGGACATTCAGGACTTACTTAGGGTTACGATAGTTCAGCATGACTTCATTCTGGTCCACAGCTTGTGCAATCTTTTCAGTCAATTGAAGGGCGAGAACTTGTAACGGTGTTCTTTCAACACGATTGATCAAAACACACTCGGAAGATTCATCCCAACTTCCTGAGAGCGCGCCTTGAATCATCATCTACATGCGAAACAAGACTCTTAGGATGATCACAGTGCAGGGACCACTCACTTTGCTGACAATGGAATGAGCCGTCGAAACCGGAAGATTGAACATCTCTGACAGTTGTTTGATGTTGAAGGAATCGTAGAGTGAGGAATAGCTGAACAGATACGTTCTCAAAGCTTCTTCTTTAATGCGATTTGTTAGAATTTCTTTTACTTCTGCACTATCCGGTAAGCTTGCCCAAAACTTCATCGACATCACATATTCAGCACACGGCTTCCAATTTCCCTTTTGAAGGGGCCTTCGTTGCAGCCATCACGGTTTCGCGGGGATTTTCGGGTGGTCCGGTGAAGATTTGACGGTCATATGCTTCGAGCAACCGACGGAAGTTTCGAGCGATCGGCTTTTTAGAGTAGTCAAAACGGATTTGCCGCCATGGACGGCACTTCAAGCAGCATTGCACATCTGAAAAGATCAAGAGAGAAAATATAGAGAAGTTGAGATGCCAATAACATAAGCAAACTAGTAGCAGGAGTCTCACATGTTGTGGACAGCTTCAACGAGATCAGCCGCAATGTGCATATGGTAAGGAAGAAGGCGGCGCTTCTCTAATCTCTCTTGTTCGGGAGATTTTTCAACACCCCGAGGATTGGAAAGTCCCTGAGCCAGGAGCTCTTTGTATCTTCCCATTGCACAAACCTCCGAGAGATAATTGTGCGCTTCAGAAATCAATCCGAGACGGAAAGCAGAGAGACCCAGTTGAACGAGATTTCGATTGTAGAGAATCTGAGTTGAAATGTTGCATTGAGACGCCAATTCCTGGACATTCGCAGTCTGCAAAAGATCTCGAGCATCGTAGAAGTATCCATGAAGAGATTCGTAGTAAGCCAGATAAAGAACCACACGCGTCTTGATCTTGATATCAGCCGATGACTCCAAAACTTGACGACATAAATTAGGAACAATTTTATTTGCAGCAAAGTCGCCAGATAACGATGAAACGTCGTTGTGCTGAAGACGTTTCTTAACAAGTTCCCACATACGAGAGGCAATTGCGTCATTCCTGAGAGGTGATTGATGACAGAGATGAATCATGGTAAGAACCTACTTGTAGTAAATCTGTTCCAAGATACGAAGACTTATAATGCGAGAACATTCTGCCTGCTCTGCAGATACAGAATAGATGTACGCCTTCCATAACAGCGCTAGAATATCAACAGTTTGCCCCAAGCGGACCTTGTACTCCTACAGCAGAACACAGAGGTAGACTCATTCTCTACACCACTATTCCTTACGACAGCGTGTACGTCAGTCAGCTGGAGGGCCTTCGTCAGTTCGTCATCAAGGCGCTCCAAAAAGCTCGTGCAAATCAATGCTGTGCTCATTCTTGCCTTCGACTCCTTCATCTCTCCGTCCCCTCCCTCCTGTTGCACCTTCAATAGCGCTGCAGTCGACGTCCCTTCAGTTTCAGGCTCCAACGCCGACTCTTCTTCCTCTTCTTCAGCGATTAGGAAAGGGAAGTAACAATCCTTTTCCTTTCGCAAGATAGAGAGTGCGGAATCGATCTGTTGATAGCACAGCATCCACTGCTGAGAAGGCATGCAAGCAAATGCCCCCTATAAAAGAGAGACACGAGGTTTACAGCTTGGAACATCTGCTTCATTACATTGTCTAGATTATCCACTTCATATTGCCGCTTACCAAAATTCGCGTCAAAGTACGCGCTAATTAAATGACCAAGAACTTCCAAAACGTTCTTCGATCCAACGCTTTTCGCCGCATCAGCCAATTCGTGCAAATGGCGGATTTGTTCAATCCGATCGAAGCCCTTTCTTCCTCTGAGCGCCGTTACTTCCTGCAATTTCTTCGATATCAGATCTGCATCAATCTTCTCCCCAGCTAGAATAATTGGAGTATCTCTAGTACGACCAAGTTGCGCCCACAGCTTCTGGCACTTGTTTAGCTGCTTTGATTTTTGGTGCAGCTTTCTCTTTATCCTTGACTTTCGCTTTGTCTGGTTTTGCTTTTTTATCATCTGTCTTCTTTCCCCATCTCTCAAGCGCATAATCGTATCGATCGACGTCTTTTCCAGGTTCCTCATGAACAGATTCATCGCTTGAACTTCCCCACTCATTATCATCTGAATCTTCGGATGCGGAGTCCTAAACAAAAAATCAGGAATTCAACAAAACAGCAATTACAACCCTATTATTATTCAATATTCAATCCAATCAACATCCGATTATCCTTCCAGCATCTACCTTCGCTTTTCCATCTTCATCATCAGACGAGAGATCAGAGGAACTTTCATCCTCACTACTGCTTTCACTTGAGGTCTCAGAAGAATCTTGGTCAGATCCCCCTCAATGTCGTCATCATCATCAGCAAAATGAGAGGGATTCTTGAGATACTCTTCAATTTTGTCGCGATACTCTTCAACACCCTTGCGAACTTTTGCACGAAGTGTATTGAATGCGGCAGCTTTGGGCTTGGTTAGCTTTTTCAACCACTCTTTATCCGCAAATTTGTCATTCACATATTTCTGATAAAGTAGGCACGGAATTAATCATCATGTGTGAGTGCCTACCTCAAGTTCTGCGATCACACGCACGAAGAAATGCGGCAATCCTTCCTTCTCAATGAGAGTGCGGGCCTTGGATGTGGCTTTCAGAAGAGTGTCAAAAACCTGAAGAACGGAGCGTGTCCCAAACGGTCTAAACCGAACGCCTCGCACCTTCTTGAACTTGCGCAAAATCTTCAATTTTTCGGCGATCAGTCATTGTTTTGATGATCTGTTGCAAATTCGTCCACTGCTTATCTTTCGCTGATCGAACAACACGACGCTCATCTTCGTCATCACTACTATCAGACCATTGTGGCCCAACGCGCTCCAGCTGCTGGAGCTTTTTTTGGGGGCCGCCTGAAATCATCGATAAGCAGCTGGTCTGTCAGTTGCTCCCCCACCTGAACGTCTTCCGACTCCGAGTCTGAGGAAGGACACATCAGACGAGTCGTCATCCGATGACGATGAAGTTTCATCGTCTTTCCCCCCAAAACTTCGAAGTCATCTCTTCGGGCATCTTGATCACGGGTTTGTGTCAGTAGGTGCCACGTGATAGAGTCTTACGATGACAAGATGGTACGCGTCCAATATCCAGCTTGTAGGCAAGGGCACTGTATCTCGTCAGGACAGCAGAAAATGCACCATATACATTGGGTCAGATGGTACTGGGACAGATCGGGAGTTAAGAAGGTTCTGTTTGATGAACTAGGCTCTTTAACGCGTCAACAAGTCCTGAGGAAAGAAGGATGTTGTTCGGCGTAATTGACTCAAACACTGACGAGGAACTCCGTCGCCAAATTTTGCGCTTGTCTGATGAAAAATAGAAAGCTACAGAACAACATGAACAATGTTTACTGGAATGACCATTGCTTGTGGTGCGGAATCTATCACCTGAAATAGAAATGTGGCAGATGATGTTAAACGGATTACACTTACCGACTTCCACAAAATATCAATTTTTGGCACAGTCTCATTCGGACGAATATCGCATTTGTTCGCAATAACGATGAAAGGTTTGTTTGACAATTTTGAAGAATATTTATCAACTTCCTTTCTACGTATTGATTGGAGGAAGAATATATTGTGGACTTCGTTTCATGGAGAGCGAACCCATAAACTCATACCTCAAGAGAGAGAAGGCATCCCATGGCGGGAACCGTTCATTTGACATATCAACGATGAACGCTAAGGTCTAGAGAAGGAAACGATCGACACACAAAGAATAGAACCTACTTTTGTTCGTTCAGCATGTTGTAAAAACCGCGTTCCCATTCCGATTCCAGCATGAGCCCCTTCAATAATGCCTGGAAGATCAGCGATAGTGATTTCAGACTCTGCGAAACAAGGAGAATGGACGAAAGCAAGACCAATAAACTGACGATCGGTGTATTTGATGGTTCCGATGTTTGGGGCTTTTGTCGTGAAAGGTTCCGGGCTGACTGTTGCACGACAACGCGTAATCTAGATTGAAATGTGAGCAAGCGAGGCAGATAAGTGAACTCAACTGCGCTAATTATTGTAGATTTTCCAGCATTGGGAAAGCCGAGAAATCCAACATCAGCTAAACACTTCACTACAAGGTAAATAAGACGTCTTTCTCCACTGACACCAGGTTCACAAGTATGAGGATTCCTGAATTGGAGAATATCATGAGAACGAAGATCAACTTCAAACGTATGCGCACTCCATTGTATTGCCAGTACCACCTTCCCCTCCACGCGCCACAATGAGCTCATAGTCCTGCAAAGGATGATTTTTACCGACTTGAAGCTCCACTTACTCGTTCCTCAAGTTCACCAAAAATCGGCAGTACATTGCAATCAAGATTCAATTCGTAACTTCGATCATACAGTCTACATTCTTCTTGAGCACTGAGGTCGTAGACAACAGTTCCCTATCAAACACACTCTCCACATCAATTCCAATAGACGCTTACCTATTGGGACTTTCAGAACAACATCCTCTCCATGATCCCCGTGGGTTTCTTTTCCCTAAAGAGCAAACATTAGTTTAAACCAATTCCCATGACGTATTCGAACCATCCCGTTAGCTCCCCTCCCTGCTGTCGCTCCAATGTATCGTTTGTAACCTTTTGCGTTCTGTAATGCAAAGTCTTTCAGAAGCTGAACTGCGACTGCTCACAGTCTCATTGGTCATCATGTCCCCGTAAAGTCTGGAGAATCCAGAAAGTCTTTCGCACGCTTTAAGAATGACATGTCCGCCTCTTCCTCCATTCCCTCCCGCCGGCTTTCCTGCGAATCAGAACATTCCCCGCCGAGTTTGATCAACTCAACACGGTGTATTCCTCACCTGGTCCGATGTGGTGTCTCTTTGTCGGCTTTATGTACTCGAGAGCGCCATTTCCCCCAACGCCTGAATACACTGCACAACCAGTTGACTTATCCCTAGATTCGCCTACTTTCAAAACGAGAGAGTCCAAAACGGGAGCGTCCTACGAGATATCTGGTCGATGGGGGCGAGTAGGAATCATCTTACGTTTCCGGTGCGTGTTGTGAATGCGTATTCAAGAGCACTTCCATACTTGTCACGAAGCGCACTAAACCATCGTTTTTGAACTTTTGACACAAAATGGATGTTTTTTGTATCGAGCAACATTCGTTATTTGCACAAAACTGATTTGAAAAAAAACAAATTCAAAACTGCATTTTCTATTTTTGTGAGGAACAGAACCGCAAAAGGTTGCTTGATTTGGCTGCTGCTGCTTCTCGTCCGGCTGATTGTCCGTTTAGCGGATGCCGGAATCAATGATTTCAAACGTCCGACAGAAACTCGATTTTCGAGAGGCGCTTGCCGTTTCAGGGATTGGAGGTTTGGGACTCGTTCGGCGGCCTCGCGGAGGCGATGTCTCATTCATCGGTGATGCCGGATGTCTGAAGGAATACGAATCGAGTCTTGGTTTGATCAATTTATTCCTACAGTGGTATTTTGGTGCATCGCTGTCCCTTGATTCCGATTGGGTCGTCGAACAACTCAATTCCTGTACCAGTTGCTGTCAAGAGTCTTCCAATCAATTCTCTCCGAATCCTGTGATCATTTCTTTTTTTCAAATCGTTTAGAGTCTCAACAGCAAGCCAGCGACCACCAGAGCACACAACAGGCCTACAAAAGCGAATCATCATACACCCCCTCTTAATTGATTCACTAACCGTATCACTCCATCAAATCCAGTTTCTTTCAGAAGCTGAAATTTTACTGCTGGATCGAATCGAGACGACTTCAAGGATGAGTCTAAGAAAAAATCTGAATCACCCAAAATCGGAAGTTTTTGCCTTGGAGTTTCCAACATGGAGACTTCAGCGCGTTTTCCATTCCTCTCAGAAGCCATCGTACTATCACTTCTTGTTTTCTGATTGAAGGTCGTCATGTCATCATAACCCCACACAACTTCAAAATAGCTTTCCAATATTGTTGTTCGTTCTCTCGTTTTTCCTCGCGAGTCTTTCAGAGTCGCCAAATCTTTTGACGCGTTTTCCTCAAACAACGGCTCCAGATTCTTTGTTCTGTTATAGCGACTGTAATTTGTTTGACGAACTGGAGTTTCTGAATGTTGTCGTGCAGTAGCGTATGAAGTCCCAGGCAGGTGACTTGCACAACTATGGAAGCAAGTTGGTGTGCGTTCATTTGGGGAAGATCCACGATGCTTCTCTTCATGGATTGGAGTGCAATTGATGGTCTGCGGGTCGGTGTTCATCATTGCAATAAGCAAACTTGGAATTGGGTTTTTCGAAATGTTTATTGGAGGCGATGAAATCATGCGACTCACGACGCTCTTGAAGACAGCAGGGGAAGCAGGCAGGTCCCCTAAAGAAAGAAGAAGCTAACAGGGAAAACCGCTTCGTTTTCATTACCTGGAACCAATAGGATCTTCTCTCGTGGAAGCTCAATTGAGGCACAAACAGGAAGAAATTCCAAAACATCGAAAATACGTCGAAGGATTTCTTTTCCGTTGGACTCGCCGTAACGCTTGACGCATTCGTCTTCAAGTCCATAGGCGTTAGCAACGAGAAAATCTTCAGTTGAGCCTGACAGATTGAGGTTGAAGACTTCTCATTAATAATTTTCATACCCCTCAACAAAATGAGTCTCGTAGGAAACAAGAGTTTCAGTGAAAAGATTAATCCGATGAATTCAAGACATTCCGATATTGTTGTGCATAAACAAAAATTTCCCAATAGAACGACAGATGGTCTTGGAGAACTTTCACGCTCCTGTCCATCGATTAGTGTTTCAAGATATGGATGGAGGTCGTAGGTTGCAGAGGAGAGCGTTGATGAGTTCTGCTTGTGAGGATAAGGTGAAAGTTCCAGTTCTACCAGTGGATTGCATAGAACATGAATTGGGTCCATGGTTGGTTGAAGCTTCACCCAAATTGGTTCAAAACGGAAAACATCAGCTACAGCATCGCAGAGATTCCACAAATCGCCGAGAGATAGGAATTTGTCATCAAGGTATGGCAGACGTTGTTGAGCTTGAAACTCAGAGGTGAGTTTCTCATGAGTGATGTTGTCCGCGAGGCTCCAACCGTAACGTCGATATCTCTTCACATTAGAGATTGTTCTTCTTGCAAGTCCGATATTCAGTTCATGTTTTTCCGCTAGAGTTTGTAACAATGTGACGGTCTTCCAAGAAATGTCCTCTGGAGCGATTTTGAAAATATTGCTGCTGGTTTTGCGCGGCAATCGATGAGAAGGGGGAAGACGCCTTCTACTTCTTGATTGCCTTTCTTCTGAAGATCCTCGTCGTTGAGATTTTCCGCTGGATTGATTCTCAGGTGACGCTTCACTCTCTCGTGCTGGAGTCCCAGAGCAAGGGTTCGGAATTTCAGAAACTAGATGCTCAAGATAATCAAGTGACTCAGATGATGTTTGTATAGCAATCATATCTTCATCATAAATCTCCAATGAGGTTTTGCTCATCATCTCTGGATCGTTCCCTTCCAATACTGGATAATGCGTTTGCCGATTCTCTGGTTTGTTTGAGTTCAACGATTCGATAATTTGAGTTTCGAATGGAGCAAGAAATGAAACGTGTGAAGGCTCTCGTAGCGGCGTATTGTTAATCTCAGTAGATGTGGGCATCTGGCTTCGAGCATCTGTTGGTTGTTCAGGCGTCGCTGGGGAAATTGGTGAGAAGTGAAAACTCAAATCCTGGGAAACTTCATTGACCTCAACAGATTGCAGCGTCGCCTCATTCACTTCAAGATTTTGTTGCTTTTTTACAACAGAGTCAAACAAAGACGCTTTCTTCTCTATCAATGGCAAGCAAGGGCCTTGGAGTGATTCACGCGTTGAACCCATCGATTCAAAAAAGTGTTTGAATGTACTGCTGATATTCTTCCCTGCTGGTTCTTCTATTCGATCGGGTTCATCTTCCGTGACAATTTCATTCTCCGCCTTCTCGGTTTCAATTTCTCCTCCATCGTATTCAGAATTCTTGATTTCTCCAGAAATTGGTGAAAACGACAGAAGATCAAGAGGCGACACTGGAATTTCCGCTGAATCCTGATAGAATACTTTCAAGCTGTTCTTTTCTACTCTTTCGATTTTCTCCAGTGATGTTCGTCTCGATGCGTCAACAAATCCTTTCAATGATTCGATTTCACAATTTATTGGAAAACTGGGTTCATCTGATTGTGTTGTTGTTATCAGTGGCTTCTCATCAGGAATCGTTGATCTCCGTTCTAAATCAGCAATCGCTTCATCTTTCTTCGTCTTCACGACTGAAACAAAGTCTTGTCGTGTTCTAAACAATAGCTCCGTTCCTGGAATATCATTTTTTCGAATTGCCTTTAGGAGAAGACACTAATGAGACAAAGATCACAATCACGATGGCTCACCTCAATAAACTCAGCGAAACACAAGCCCCTTTGATTCCCAAGCACATCGTAAGTTGCAATGAGTTGGCGTGCAATACTTTCTGCCAACTCGCGTCTCCAGTAATCAACCATATCTGCTGCTACAGCCATCAATGCAACGCTTTCCCTGTTGATTCGTGGTTGTTGATTGTTGATGGGAGACGTTGAGCTCTTCTGATGAACAAATGCTTCAGTTGTTAGTGCAACGCTCGTAGATGTTGTTGTCGTTTGAAGTCCAACATCTGAATGTTCATAATCTTGATCAAATTTGTTTCGAAGGCGTCCAGTGGTGGGAATAGGTGCAGTTGGATTGTTTGAACGGCACCCGACCGCAGGTTGACGCTGAAATGATCCAGTCCTCCGTTGATATTCGTATTCCTCAACAGGAGCGACTCTGGATAACTCACTTCTGGTGTTGTGTGTTTGAACAGTTGGTACAGTCGGAGTTCTTCTTCCGGTCATCGGAATGTGCTTCTCATAATGAATGGCATCTCTTTCACTGAACTCAGCAGGAGAGCTCTTCAAGTCTGTTACTGGCGAGGAAAAGAAATGTTTGGAAGAACCTGATTGATTTCGTGTTGGATGTCCCAATGTTGGACATTTTAAAGACATTGGGGGGAATCGGGTTTCTCAGATTGGGTGTCCGATGATGAGAGTTAGATTGTCCATGAGCAGATGAACCTTGTGCATCAGAAATCAATTCTTCATCAAGATGATTCTTGTTTCTTCTAGACATCTGATATGTGCCAGCGCGATGAACGATAGCAGGAGATGCAGCATGATTGAATGTTGTAGTGAACAATTTTCTTTGGAAAGTAGAAGATGAAGTTGCAATGTCATCCCGAACCAAATTTCTACTGGTGAAATCATCATCGTTGCATCCCAGTGTGTCACAAGGCGTCTTGTATTGATTTTCAGTCGAGGGAATTCCTTTACGAGCTGTTGACGAAGTGATACGGATCCCATCAAATTGACCACTCAGGGACTCGTCAACAACAATTTCATTGTCCACATCGCCATCCGCTCCACAGAGAAACCCTCCAGCCCCTCCGCTGTCGCTGGTGCAAGTTCTTCCAAAGAGATTTGTTCCACTCGACACTGTATTTAGAAGTGTTGCAAATCCTTGTTGAATTTCTGATCCAATGAGTGACGCAGCAACATCAGCGGCTAAGCTAGATCGAATTGAAGTCCCTGGGCCAGAATCAGTCGTATCTCCTCTTATGGACTCCATTGGGGTGGCTGAAGAAGGAGCGACGATGGAAGCTTGGGAACACCTCTCAACATTTGAAACAGGACAGGAATCAGTCGTCGTTGAAGATGCTATCATGCCACTGAGACCTCCGTAGTCGAAAAACGACCCTCCAGCGTGTTCAACTCTTGATGAATTCGTTCTTGATGTTTTATTCTTCAAACGCGGTTTTTCCCCCTCAGCAGAAGGAGCGATCAAGGAAGAGGAGCGTTCTGAAGGTCGAAGAATTCCGTTTTCTGGTGACGCTCTGACTGGTTTCCCTATTGATCTTGAACGACGCAATGAAGACTTTTTTTTTCCTTAACTGGTCGTCTCCAGACGCTTCATGTGCACCAAAGAATTTCTTGATCCCGCTCAACAGATTGAAAGGATTCTTTGCTAAGAAATCGAAATCTGGCTGCTTCTCAATCTCAGAAGTAGAAAAGAATTGAAGTGCACTTGAATTTCTTGGCACCACTCGCCCTGTTTCTCCTTTGAATCCGGTATCTCTGGGGCAAGAGAGATGGCGAACAGCATTCCAGAAAGTTTGTCCTAAAGGTGCTGCCAACGATGGCTCCAACTTCTCCTCTCGTCCTGCGCGTTTTTCGCTCGCTACCACGGTAAGCAGCTGCGTCATCAAACGAGTTAGTTCGATAAGATTCAGGAAAGAATCCCCGTCGCTATCGAAGTGGAGGAAGATCATCTGCAGGCGAATCAACGTTATCGGCGAAATTCCTGTAGAACGCTCGGTCGTTGTTGTTGCTTCAGAATAGAGGACGATTGGAGCATGGAGAGTAAGTTGGGGCTGGGGGCACACTTTCGTGATAACGCTTGGTGCTAACGGTGAAGACGCCAACATCCCACTGATGAAATCGGTTTCTTCAATTGAACCTTTGTGTGTCGTATCCAGAAATGAAAACAGTGTGCGGAAATAGGCTTTTCCAACACAGGGATAATTCGTCATGATTGTTTCAAATTCAGCGAAAGTAAGGCGTGGTTCAGTAGACGGATCACAACGACGGTAGAGGGCATCTGCAAAGATTTCACGGAGCACCAGATAACTCTCTTGCCATCCAAATCCAAGAATAGTTTCAGACAGCAGAAGAGGAAGAGAAACGAAAGGACCCCACCTCTTCTTGACCTCTTCAGCAGAAACTGGAGCGAAGGGAAACGGCTCTGCTGCCCCATCATTTTGCCGCTGGTGGTAATACAGGGGTGGGAGATTGATACTCAACATGCACCTGAATTGTTCTATTAAACAAGTTTTGGTTGAAGATGACGTGGCATTATCAGTTTGATATTGCAATTCTATCGGTCCTTAATCCTATAGGATGTGTGTATTATTTTTGCTCGACTTTTCATTTTTGAGGATCACTTATGTTGCATACCTTTGTCTAGAGCGCACATGTGAGAACATCTGGAACAATCTGGAACTGCTGAGATGACTAAAGAGTCTGACAATTTTTTTTCACTGTTTTATTTGTAAGATCTGGCTTAACGGGCCAGTTCTTTTTGAGCGATGAACAACGACGGGCTCAGCTCCGCTTACGTGCAAAATAAGATTGACCCCTTATTACAGATGCTTCTCACAGAAGTTTTGGCAGAGCAACCCGCTGATCCAGCAGCATTTATGATTCAAAAGCTGGAAGAAGCGAGAGGGAAGAAGAACGGAAGTCTATCATCATCTGGGGAAACGAGTGATGAGTTAGAGAGAACAGAAGAAGACTGCTTTGAACCGGCAGCAGGAAGCTCCGCAGTCCGACGAACTTCCGCTAGAGTATCCCCTTTTTTTGGGACCCTGCAGGTGAGAAGAAAGTCAATTTTATAATCTGTAATTCTGCCCTTCAGTCATTCGGTGCAGAAAGCTCTGGACGAAGAGATCCAAGCCACATTCAGGTATCGCTGATCGTTGATGACCATCAAATTGTTCTTTTCTAGATCGGTACAGAAGTATCAGAGAAGAGTAGTGATGATGACGATGATGATGATGATGAGGATGATGAATGCGAGTATGCCGATCTTCCAGACTTGCTCAAAGAGGAATGTCCCAAAAATTGGAACCCTCGGGCTCGTCAGGTGAGACATTGTGATTTTCTCTGAGACGTTTTGTCTTTCTCAGGCAATTTCGGCGGAGGTGGTTCCTCAAGGACCGCTCCAATTTTCAAACGCAAAGAAATCTCCGGAAGAGTCATCAAAAATTCGAGAGGTTCTAAGAAACATGCAAGTATTTCGTCACTTAAACGAAAACAGTCTCTCAAAAATTGTTGAAGCATTTGATAAGCAGGTATGACATAACGATCATGTGTGTATTGATTTTGTCATATTAGAAAGTTGCATCTGGAGCACGTCTACTACACTCAGGAGGAATTCTAGCACATATGTTGATCGTCAAAGATGGAATGATTGATGCTTTGGAGAAGCCGAGTTACTATCTCTCACCTCGGTCCAGATTTTCTCTAGCCCACGATCACCCACCTCCCGACTATATGGTCTCAGCTCCATTCATTCCTGGACCGTGTACTTCGTTAATTTTGGATCCGCCAGCCGCTCTCCTCCAGACATGTCCCGCGAGCCTTTCATTGAGCCCGATGGGGAAGGACACCACTCCAACGGCTGGGTTTGAACTTTCAGATCCCAAACCTTTGCTCTTGCCAGAAGCGTCACCAACTTCAAAACGGAAAGGGGCTTCATGGCTGAGGAAACAACTGTCGTTCGTCACATCGAAGACTCGAACGCCGAAAAATTCATCTGCGTACTCTGATTTAAGTTTTTTTCCCGATGCGTCTTCACCGCTTCGTCGAGCTCTCACTAAAGATGGTTCACCGAAGCGTGGGGGAGCCTTCGGTTCAACATGTTCTCCAATTGAGGAAGAGAACCTCGTTTTTATTCATGCTTTTGGTCCTGGTGATGTTATCGGAGAGTTAGACTTGCTCTCTGAATTCAAATCCGAGCTAACATATCAGGCGAGAATGGAGTACGCGGTGATATGTTGAACCTCATCTTACTCATCCTCTTTCTTAAGCTCAGTAGTGTGGAAGTTGGATCGCGCAATATGCCGCCGTCTGCTCGTTAATATGGCCCACCAACGTCTTTTGGGTATTCAAGAATTTTTAGTCTCAGTCCCTCTATTCAATACGCTGAATCTTGAGGAAATTTCAAAAGTAGCCGATGTTACAACAGAGCTCTACTTTCCTGTAAGCCATTCACTGTTGATCCCACTTGTGTCTCGGAAGCCTTTCCATTGAGTCGCATCGTTTTCACACTTTCAGAAAAATGAAGTCATCGTTCATCAAGGGAGTTTTAATCAAAATTTTTTCATTGTCAAGAGTGGGACGGTAGCACAGAGTAAATCCTACGTTGATGGACATCCGCCTGTTCAAGTATGTTGAATATGCAACACTTCAACTCCTCTTCGCCTCATAGATTCGTCGTCTCAGTGTTGGGTCTTCGTTTGGTGAAAACTCCTTGATGAATACAGCAAGTGAAAGGACCATTCGGTCAACCTTCGTTTCATTAGGCGGTAGCACGGAAGATGCAAACGTCGCTCAGGTCTGTTGGGCTCAACTCTCATTTTTCCAACTCTCGTTCCATTTTCAGGTCTTGATGATCCCGGGAAACGCCTTCATGCGTCTTGTTGGTTCTATTCCAGATATACTTAAACAACGATCCTAGATGGGGTCACATTTTGAATATTATTTCTGCTTGGGAGGCTTGACCGACAAAGTACTTGGGAAGCCAAGTTGTCAAAATCTTCTCCCTTGATTTTACTTGTTTTAATTACTTGTTCGATTTATTGCACCTTACTTTTCATGTATCTTCAATAATCCCGTTTTATTTACAAGTGCGGATAACGAAAGTCTAGCAGTTTTTTGATTTTTTGCTAGGGAGTAAACACAAAAACTCTTTGCAACTTTTTAGCCACATTTTCCACCTCCACATCCTCCCGCAGCAACCCACGACTCTCCAGAGGATCTTGTAATTGCCAAACTGTGGAACGACTCTGCATCAGTGGGATGAATCCCAACAACGCTATCGAAATCCGACTGCAAAATCGTATAAGTGTGAGAATTTCAAAAGCCAACTCACCTTCTTGCAGCCCAATTTTAGAGCCAAAGAGTACCCTTGCGTAATCTCTCCAGCATTCATTCCAACGAAGTGAAATCCAAGAACACGCTCATTCTCACTCTTCAGACAAACGAGTTTCGTCAGCGAGTTTGGGCTCAATTCCACATCCGCTTCATTAACCCGTGCTGACAAAACCTTTGCTCTGTGAGCTGCAGCAATTTCCAGAGTTGGAAATTCGAAAAGGTAAACCTCAACGTTGGCTTGTCCATATTTCTCCTATTTCAATCAGAAGTGAAATGCATTCAGAACTCATTAACTTACAATGGCTGCTTCTTCAGACATTCCACAAGCTCCATATTCGAATGGTGTGAAAACTGCAGTTGGCACCAGATGGTAGTCCATCTGAACTGTTGATCCAGCGAACAAACGGCGAACCAAGAGCTCGCCAGCTTTGATAGCCACTGGAGTTAGTTCCAGTCTAAAGAAATCAAAACATGTCTGCAGTGCACTCCATTCGCTAAACTCACCCTCCGCTTAAAGCATCTCCAACAACAAACAGGCTGGGAACGGAGGATTGCTCGCACGTTGCAATGATTTTTCCCTTGTCATCAAGCTTGACACCCACCGCTTCGAGATTCAGCAATTGTGTATCTGGCAAGCGGCCAGTCGCGTAGAGAATTGTATCGAATTCCTCTGTTGGAAGCCCATCGCTAAACTCAACCTGGACGCAGGCAATTCGAGTCAGTAGTGAGAATTCAAAGCGACATACTTGGAATTTCCCCGAAGTTGTTTTGGTGATTCGAGTTGGGAGCGCACGAACAAATCTTGTTCCCATTTCTTGCATCATTTGGCCGACCTGGTGAGAAAGTGAGGGTTTGAAAACTCTGCGATGGTTTCTGACCTTCTCTGCGCATTGGCGATCGAAGCCACGAAGCAAAATGGAGCGAACTGCGACGGTTGTCTGAATAACAGAAAGTGATGAGGAGGGATTGGAAACGAAAAACGCTAACAGGATATCCGAGTTCAGTCAAAAATCCAGCACACTCGAGCGCGATATATGATGCCCCAACGACAAGACTGAAATAAGAGCAACAGACCGATCAGATAATCGAAAGTCAGGCGTACGTTTTCCCTGGAGAGGTTTTTAGTGAGAAGAGATCGTCAGACGTGATGGCATACTGCTGGGCTCCAGGGACTTCTTCTTCAGATGGAACATTCGGTCTCCCTCCGACAGCAATTAAAATGTACTTGGTTGAAAGCTTCTGGGTCTGGAGAAGCAAAAGGAACGAACAGTCTGTCAACGTGAGACATCACCCTTATAACGCACCTCTCCGTTCTTGACATAAGAGACAGTATGAGGATCTTCAACTCTACCCAACGCATTGATGTATTCCACTTTCTTCGATCGCAAACCCACTCGGTAGCTGAAGTTAAGCTTCTTAACGTATTGTTGTACAGCCTACAATGAAGGGATCCACAACTTCTAAGGACTCAAATCGCCTACATCTATCATTGCGTTCCAATCATGGCCCTTCACTTCAATATTCCATCCGAAATGAGGAGCATCGCCGTGGAGCGCAGGACCCATCGATGCTGCGTAGTGCATGAGCTTCTTAGGGATGCATCCAACATTGACACAAGTGCCACCCAGACCCCATTTGGTTCCTAAGAGGAGCCAGAAAGCGCAAGATACAGAGATGAAGAGAGAGAAAGACACACTAACCGTGAACAGTTGGCTTCACGAAGTCAAACAAAGCAACTTTTTTGGCACCGCACAACATCGCCTCCTTAGCCGCGGCCATTCCGCCAGATCCACCTCCAATTACAACCAAGTCATAATCGTAGCTCGACATTTTGACAAATCAGGTCGCTCAAGAAAAAGTCCCAGTCAGGCAGCCCTTGTGGACCAGTTGGTACTACCCATTCCCTGATTGGTATTTCCCAACGCAAGTCACTTTATTGAGAGCAGCTGCCATTTTTTGAGGGCAGGTGCTCTTTTGTTTCATTGTGGCCAGAATGTCCGGAGCCAGTGCTTTGTTCATTTTGGATTCAAAGGGGAAAGTCATCATAAGTCGAAACTATCGTGGTGACGTTCCTGTTAGTTGTTCAGAGAAGTCAGCACCCTCCCATTGCGGAATCCTTCTATAGTGTTGTTCTTTCCAGATTCTGCCAGTATGTCGTCGAGCAAGAGGAGCATCTTGTTAAGCCAGTTTTTGCAGAAGATGGAATTATCTTTTGCTGGATCCGCCATCGTGATGTTTACTGTGAGTTTCGCCTTGTAGCGTCCATTTCTTCACAAGCTTCGTTTTTTAACAGTTGGTCTGTTCTGTCTATCATTATTTCTTCTGTGTTTCCTTCTCTAGTGGTCGGAGTGACAGTCCACAATTCGAATGCAATGATGATTCTTTCCTTTTTGATTCGGTTGGTAGATGTTCTCAAAAGTTATTTTAAGACGTTAGAAGAAGAGAGTATTCGTGATAACTTCGTCATCATGTACGAGTTACTAGACGAAATGATGGACGATGGATATCCTCAAATCACAGAAGGGAAAGTTTTGCGGGAATATATCAAGAACGAAGCTAATATGCTACTGAGAGATTCCACTCCGGCTGCCCCTCCAGCGTGTGTCACCAATGCGGTCTCATGGAGGGCTGAAGGGATCCGCCACAAAAAGAACGAAATTTTCTTAGATGTTGTGGAAAGGCTCAACCTACTGGTATGTGTGTTGATGCATCAGAAATGTTAGGACTCTCTTGTAGGTCTCAAGTACTGGAACTGTTTTGAGAAGCGAGATATTGGGATCATTAAAAATGAAGTCTTACTTATCGGGGATGCCCGAATTGAAGCTTGGCTTGAACGACAAGTTGCAGTTTGAAGCAACGGGAAGAGGTGCTTATCTCGTAACGATGGAATATTTGAATATATTAGGTCGTAATGGGATTCGAACCCAGGTCGCTAGATTCAAAGTATGACTCTTGTTGCATGTAGGGGGATCGTCTGCAACACCTAAGGGAAAATCCGTCGAGCTTGAGGACATTCGATTCCATCAATGCGTTCGGCTGACGAGATTTGAAGTGGATCGAACAATTTCGTTTATCCCACCTGATGGAGAATTCGAGCTGATGAGCTATCGACTAAACACGCAAGTAGGAGGCTCAGCTTCATGAATCAATCCATTAGCGTTGCGTCAGGTTCGACCTCTGATCTGGGTTGAATGTAGTATTTCTGAACCAGGTCGAGGGCGCTCACGAGTCGATTATATGATCAAAGCCAAATCGAACTTCAAGAGTCGTAGTGTTGCAAACGACGTTGAAATTCACGTTCCAGTTCCTTCTGATGTTGACACTCCGACTTTTAAGGTTTGTGTCGTTGTTGTTGTTTGTCTCTTCATATTCTTTTGTTAGACGTCGATTGGAAACGTTAAATATCTCCCTGATAAAAATGTCATGGTCTGGTATATCAAGCAGTTCCAAGGACAGAAGGAGTTTGTCATGACAGCAAGCTTTGGGTTGCCCACTATTTGTGATGGTAGGTGACACAGTTTTGAACATACTGATCTACAATGTTTCTTTTAGAGGACTACAAAAGCGCATTAAAGCGTCCAATTAACGTTGTTTTTGAGATTCCATATTTCACGGTCTCAAGCATCACAGTTCGTTACCTCAAGATCATTGAGAAGTCGGGTTATCAGGTAGGAGTGGTCTTCCCGATTCTTTCACATGCATCCATTTCCAGGCACTTCCATGGGTTCGCTATATAACACGAAACGGCGACTATCAGTTGCGTATTAGTTAGTTTTATTGGTCTCTTTCTGCGGCGATCACTCCACCCACAAGCGTGAATATCATGGGGATGCTGTGGACAATCAACTACAGATCGTGTTTCTGGTTTTTGTGACTTTCATAATGAGGAGTGGGAGTTTTTAGACCGTTCTTTACCAGCGATTGAGAGTCAACGAACAATTAAGACATCTGGTTCAGAATTTCTGAGTGCCTAGAATGGTGGGGTTGACAAAAGTTCCATAAAATGGAGGAACCGGATAGATGGCAAGAAGATAAACCAAACGGTGAAGCCGAAAAAGCGAAAACTGTGGAGCGTGAGGAAGTTGCTAGTGACGACGTTCCGGTAGCCCGTCTAGTAGACGACAGAAAATGTGACGTACCTGAAGCAAATGGCGAAGAGCCTCCATCTCCGATTATACCAGAGAGTGAACGGCTATGGGGATTCAGACGATCAAACAGTAAAGGTGCAACTAGAAGGAAAGGAGAGCTTCATTGAGATTTCACGTTTCAGAAAATCTCAAGGAATGGCATTTTCATCGAAAGCATATTTTAGTTTTAACAGAAACTGGGAAGCCGGTTTTTTCAAGGTAGAGACGCGGTTTTGTCTGGAATAGTCGATTGTTCACCTCCAGACATGGCGATGAAATTCAGTTAAATTGGATCACTGGTAGGTCGCACAACGAGGTATTGAGCAAAGTGTCAATGTAGGGATCTTCGCCGCACTATGTGGGATGTTTAAGACTGTTTTTGCGGATGGAGAACAAACCCAAAGAGACTCAAAAACCCAATCCCAAAAG
>NW_026578548.1:5000-21119 GCF_029603195.1 Condylostylus longicornis
AAGTTTCGTAGGAAAATTGAGTTGGTTCCGATTTTTATACAAAATAGAAAGGCCGAATAAGAGTTTAGATCTCTAAGCGTTAAGTGTGACGGGCACTTTAAAATCTTATTTATAATAACTCCCAGATATTTAATATCAGGTAATCCACATATTAACTCGTCATAAAAATAAAATTTTTAGGGCTAATAACCCTATTTGGTGTTCTAAGCACAACTAATTCAGTTTTATATGCGCTAATACATAACCTATTTATTTATTTATTTACTTCACTATATCTAAGAGGAACTTAAACATTCTCATAATAAGACTATACATTTTAAATTTCTTTTCAAAAATTCAAAAAATTGCGCTTAAACTCAAATTATAATAATATTCAAAATTACAGGAAAGTAATTTAATTAATTAGAAAATTCAAAATTCGTTTTGATAAAAATTTCTCTATTATCTTATCAATTACTTATAATAACGCAAAGGTTCTGTAGTTTTTAGGCAAAGTTCTGTCAGTGTTCCAAATCCTTAGTTTATGTCGACATATTCGTATGCCGGAAATTATAAGGTTAAATAAAATACTGATTAATCTGTGTTATAATTGTGTTATTCACAATCTGATGTAAACCTGTCCAAAATTATCACGAAATTCAATTATAGCATTACTGCTATCTTCACCTAAAATATTATTTAAAAGTTTACAAGTTTTTCGTGTATCACCACAACAATAAATTGTCTAAACTACGAGAGAAACAATTATTACTAGAGTTCACTGTATTATAAATTAAAATTAGAATGATCAGAATTTCTTAAATTTTTCCAATTTGATTAGATTTCTTCATTTTTTTAATTTCATTAGTTTTGCAAGATCCTTATCAGCCCAAGGGGTTTCGTTCGAACCCTCAACTCTGTCGTGGTTGTGTGTGTAAATAAAAAATTACAAATCTAATATAATGCAAAATCGTATAATTCATTAGGTTTATTAAAAACGAATCAAATTCTAAAAATTCACGATCAATGCAATAAGCAACAGCATAGCAGTCAATAAACTCCTCCGAAATTAAGTCTGATTTGATTTCTTTGAAAAATAGCATTCAGCTTCATTTTATTTTATTTTGAATAAATTAACTGCAGTGTCAGGTATGCTTGAAGTTTTAAAGCACAATAATATATATCAATCAGTGTGTTTAAATTATCGTTTTAAAGAATATTATGTGATTCTAATTTTAATTTAGAGCCTTTCATTTACAAAAAAGAGTAAATTATATTTTTAAACAAAACTAATGGATAAAAAAAAGTTGATTTTCAAAAATTATGAAAAATTTAAAGTTTAAGATACAAGAATTATTTTTGGCCTGGAAAATTGATGCTTTGTATCGGCAACGACGTTGTCAACGTAGTTTACCCGAACGAAAGTATGTTCGAAGGGTATATTATATTGTAACGCTAAGAAATAACATTCTGAAATATAGACTTAAGTGTATATTTTTGATCAGCGTAAATTCATCAAATTTTCACAAATGATTCATTATAGTAAATACCAGAACCCTATTTAAATCGGGGTACTAGTTCCGATAGTTGCAATACAACTTCAAAATTTATTTGACTATAGCTTAGAAACTATAAAAGCATTAATATTAAAATTTCGCACAATTAAATATTATATTAGTAGGGCTAATCTGCTTGATGAGAATTGTTGAAATTGCTTGGCTCCTTCTGGTAGCTGCCATATAACTTCAAAAGCTACTTGGTTATATCTCAAAAACTATAAAAATTGTGGTATTGAAATTTCCCGACAACGAATGTATTAGTATAGCCAATGTGTTTGATGAAAGTTGTTGTAATTACTAGAAAATTTTAAAAACACAGTACTGGGAATTTTGCATAAATTAATATGGTAATACGGCAACTTAAAGTCATAGTCAGTCCCACAGTCAACTATGGCATATCCGTTCGCACATAGGATAACAAATCCGTACAAGTATCACAGAGTTTACACGGTCAACTCTATTTTTTCTCGTATTTTTTATAAAATTGATAGATGCATTTTAAGATTTGTGTAACTTTTGCTTTCTATAATTACCGACCGCATTGCATACAATAAAATTGATGGATGCATTTTAAAGATTTGTGTAACTTTTGCTTTCTATAATTACCGACCGCATTGCATACAATAAGAGAGTTTATGCAATGGAAAGAAATTTTGAATATTTTTAGAGAGGTGTCGATTTGTCGGTCTGTCTGTTTGCCTATTCGTGTAAATCTCAAATTTGACTGAACCGATTTTCATGAAATTTGTATGTGACTTGGTTTTGACTACGTACGGATTCACCAATTTTTGGGATATATCAAGCCTTGGGAATTGGACTTTTTTGCGGGTCAATTTTAGATTTTTGCCCATCTAAAGAGAAATAATCAAACACTTTACTTAAGATTTAATATTTAAATTGGGAGTGTTTAAACAATGAACATATAATTTTTTGGAACGATCGGGGCTCTGAAACAAAACTGGAGGTTGATTTTACATTTCTTGCCATGTGTATGGTACGGATCGATGAAATTTTTTTAAATTTGACATTTGAGCTCTACATGTTACTGGAACTAACTTTCGAGCTTCTCGGGAAATCAGGATGGAAAACAAAACTCTACATCCAAATTGACTTTTTCCTAGGTATATTAACTAAGAGCTTACTAACGCCCTAAAAATTGGAAAGGAGTGTTTAAAAACCATTTTTATACTCTTTTGTAACATTTTCACTTAACCAAATTATACACATTGCGGTTGGTTATGTGCTAACCACATCAGATTTTTTTTGTACTTAGTTTGTGCAGGCAACTGATCGAGTTTTTTATGTGTGTTTATTTTTAGTTGTGAATAGTGTCAATGTATACGTTAAGTATACATTAAAATTTTTAGGTTTGTTTTCAAAATGTTTCAAATTTTATACATAATCATCCGCCAATGTTTTAAAAATTATGTTATATTAAAGAAAACAGAAAAAACCGGGTGAAGTAACCAAAATAAGGTATTATTAAATGAAACTGATCGCAAATAATAATCCACTATAATCTTTTTAATAAATTAAAGATGAGATACATATTTTGCAAAATATATCAATAAATTAAAATTATTCGTTATATACCTGCATATTTCAAAATCGTAATAAGATAATTTTATATCTATCTTAAATCAAATTAAAAATTTTAGATTTTTTTGAGTTACATAAATAAATACATAACGTATGTATGTTGTTTATTGTTCAATAGATAAGTAATTTTTACTTTCGAAACAATATTTGTTTTTTACATTTTTTTTGTTTCTCATTTTTGGAAAATAGAAAACCTTTTTCTGTCCTTCTGTGATATTATGTACGAAATTGAATTATGTTTTGATCAATATAAGATATATTTTAAATACAGAACATGTAGGTAGGTATACCGTAGAGAGTGTAATTCACACATGAATAAACCTATAGGACTATAATAAAACTATTCACACTTAGAAAAACTATTTCTAAAAACAAACATATGTTCAGGATTTACGCCTTTTATCGTTAAACTAAATTGCTATTCAAATTTCTCAATCTTTTAGGCGCTAAGGATGTTTTAAATATCATTTGTTTTTTTTTCTAAATTCTAAAAATTGAACGAGGAATATAATATTATACATAAAGCAGTAATAATAATACATCAATGATTTTCAACACAAATGTTTTGAAAAGGGCGTTAAGTACGTTGTGTTACTAAGTTTTTTATGCTATTCGTCATTAAATGCATATGAAAGTAATTTAGTTTTATTTAAAATGCTATTTTGCGTGTGATTGAATTTTTGTGTGAATATGTGTATGTGTGCATAATAAACACAATGAGGGTATCTTCAAACCGAAACTCATGTTAAACGGACTGCTACGAAAACAATAAATTATCATCACGCAAGTTTGTTTAAATGGATAGTATTTTCCTTCTAAGAGGATTAAAAAAAAGTGTCAAATTGCTACTACAACATGGCTAATTAGTATGTATGCATGTCAAATTCTTGGTGGTCTAACTTAAGGCAACTTATGAACATCTTATGTACAATTACAATAAAAAAATTAAATATCTTCTTTTAAAAAAATAAAGGAATCGATAATATAAAAAATACATATGTACATACATAAAAAATGTATTAGCTGAGTTTTTTATGCGCTTTCAAATTAAAAATGAAAACAAATTAACTCCAATTTTTATATACTTATATATATATATATATACGAGTATGTATGTTTTATTAATTTTCAAGAATTAAAACTTTTATGTTATTGCTTGCTTAGTTATGTTGTCTTATATTGAGAATTCCAATAAAATTGGGAATGAATATTTTATGTGAATTTCTGTTCTCTGTGAATTAGCAAAAATCATTTGTTAAAGTAAGGGTGAGAAATAGTTTGAAGAAGCATTTGCCATGTGCATATGTATAGAACACACATGTTTGCACCTAATTTATATTAAGATCGGTTTTCTTCAAAAACAGTGTTTGTAAGCAAATTTTTTAACCTTTTTTGTGCTACATGAGGAGTAGTTACGTACTCTCAATTCAAGTACAAATTACATGTGTAATGTTCTACTTAGAAGAAACGCTGTTATGCCATTACACTCCAGCAAAAAAGATTTTGAATTTTTTTATGTTCGCTTTTATTGAAAAACTGTAATTAGTTAATAAAAACATTTTAACTGCAATGCTTCATATTTGAGATAAGCTAACACGTGGTGCGTTGTTGCACTCTCCCAAGAAAGAAGAGGCATTTTTCCTATTTATTTGCTCTAGTGCTTTTGACAAACTCCTCAAATGTTGTAAGGTCTTTCTCTTCATATCCCAGATAATTGACTTAAAACTTGATCCATGTTAAAGATATCGTGTGACCTGAAATGTTAACTCTTCCGTGACACTCTAACAAGTGACCCCTTAATAAATTTCTTCTTAAACCTACAATATGTACACGAAATCTCTATACTGTTCATAGGAATACAAGATTATTGTATTCTCTACGGTTTGCATTCACAAAACTTTAATGTTACACATAGAGATATTTTTATAGCTTTCCAGTAATAGAAGTTTCTGGGGCTCTACTCACCACCCCCCATCTGATATTTTTCGTTTCAAGTTTCTTTAGCCTTTCTAAACCTCTGCAAATGAAACAAACCATAAAACAAAAGTGACAAACTTTTGTTTAGAAAATAGGCAATTTATTGTTTATCTTATACTTACATGTGCATAACTTATTTTACTTTATACTTTTCTAAGCAATATATTATTCCACAAAATTTGCATATTTTACAAGCGCGTACATATTTTAACAAAAACAAAGTGTGCTATATTATTACTGATAAACAAACGTAGTTGCAGTTTTGATTCAAATTTATTTATTTTTGTAGTTAAATTGGATTTTGTAACGATGCACTTTTCTGAACTTTGGTATGGAGTTTGTAACCACGTGTAGGAGTCACTCGCGGTATTACCGTATATATACATATTTTTGCTAAGCGAAAAATTTTGTACTGTTAAAGACATGACCGTCCGTCCGTTAACTCTAATATAAATAAAGCCAACACCAAAAAACTTCCAAGAGCGGGTCTTTCATAATTGAACGAATTCAAAGAGCCGGTTCGGGTAGCTTAAAGTCTGAAAGATTGAATACTTCAAGTGCATTAACTGTTTTAGTTTGCTGATTTGAATATTTAAAGAGTTGTGTTCGACTGTTTTCAAACTTTTAAAAATGTCAGTAATAAGAGCAGGATTGTAGAGCATCCACTTTTAATCAATCTTAAAATAAGTTTAGAAGATAGATATTTATACATAACATTATAACTACATATGCATGAATCAAACTCGGACCATATTTTTTGTTTGAGATTTAAGGTTATTGAAATCTATTGCCTTGAATATGCTGTATGTAATTGTCCAAGTGAATAACATGGCTAGCGATTTCTTTACTGTTATGGTATATACCAAACGGACAGGGAACTGGTACCAAATTAAATTAAATGCAAGCGTTGGATCGTTTGATGTATTTAGAGAAATTTTGGGAATAAAATTAATACATTAAATTAATAGTTCAATTGTATTACCCCTTATTTACTTACACATTTCTTAGTAGTTTTATTGAACCTATAAACAGGCTGTTGAATTGGAAGAAAACTTGCTTTATTCTTGAAAATTTTTTAAATTGAATCTATTACTATTAAGACCAATCGTTCAGTGCGTAGAGTATTGGATTTCTATAGAAAGGGTGTCGAGTGCAAGAACGGGAAAATCGGTGAAACAATTTGTAATTTATAAAATTATGTATAGTTTCTACAACTTCAACAACTTTCTTCTGTAGAAAAAGTAGTTTTAACTTCGAATCGGTGTTATAACTCCCACTCAAAGAAAAAGATAACTGTGCCTTTATTTATATGTAGTTATACATAATATAGAATAATTTTTCAAAACATGTCCCAAAGCTTGTTTGCAGGGAAGGGTGAATGGAGAGCGTGGGTAGAATACCTGCATTTTCTGGGACCCTACTCATAAAACCCTGTCTAATGACTTATTTCAAGTTTCTAAATCTTCTAAAAGAACTCTTGCTTGAGATATACCTATGTACACAATAGATATTGCGTAAATTTAGATAATTTAGTAGAAAATAATTTAGAGTATGAATAAAAGAAACTTATAAAATTCATAATATGACTTGTTAATTCAAAACCAAACATCAAAATGTCTGTTCCAGAATGGATGGTTGTCTGCTCTGCCAGCTGGCGTGTTGCCTATGAACAAAACAATAGGATTTAATACCCCAGTAAATCCACACTCTTCGGAGGCTAGTCTCACCGATTCTGAGGGAGACAACTTATTACATCAAACACCTACTATCGACCCTTTTAAAAGAACCCCCGGGTCATGCGGACACCACCATGTAGTAAAAGGAAAGAGTATATGTCCAAAGGCGACAAACAGAAAAATATCAATATGGGTGCAGTTAATGAAATAAAAGATCAGAAAACTGATAACTGCCATTTAAATATAAGAACAAGCGCTTTGTAAAGAATTAAGAAATGAAATCCAGTATCTGAGTGAGAAAAATAATAAGTTAAAATTGGAATCAAGCAATGTAAATACAATAAAAGAAATAAATACGGAAAAAGTTTCGACAAACAAAGTGGAACGCTACATAAATGAAGAGGATCTGGCTCGGGAGACCGATTGGATTCTTAAGAGAAAAACAAAAAGCAAAGAACAGATATGTCACCAGAAATAAGTTCTGAGGACAACGTGAGTGAAATTAACAAATCTGTGCTGATAAATGTACTAAACGAATAAAAGCGTCAAAAAATACTCCCAGAACTCCAAAAAGCCCAAAAACAGATACATTGAGTAATAGAGTGCAGCAAATACAATATGCCCAAGTGGCGAGGGGTGAAACATATAATCATACCAAGGAACGAAGAGATTTACCACCTCAAAACCTGCTGAAAGTAATATAAATATAATGTAAATGATTCAAAGTATGGTAAAAACTATGAACGAAATCTCATTCAGATTGAACAGATTAGAAAACAAGCATGGTAATGTTTATGTATGTACGCCAAAGAGCATAAAAAATAATGAACGAAGATAAAATAAGAATCGTGACCTGGAACGCAAATGGCGTTCTCAATAAAAAGCGTATATTGAAAATATACCTAAAGACCTAAAATATTGATATAAATGTTCAGTAACGGAGATACTTTTAAAACACCAAACAGATATAAGAATAAATGTTTACATAGAACAAAAGATGGTTTCACAGTTTTGATATGGAATAATATAAAGTAGAATAAATATGTAAAGTAGAAAGAGACGACAGCCAATTTGTTGCTGTACGAATAGAGTCTTATAAATAAAATTTTGATGTTGGTGCACTTTACTGTTCTCCAGGACGTGTTATAATAACTGGTTTATTCAAAGATATCCTGAATCTCCTTAAAGGACGGTTTACTCTGGAAGGTGACTATAACAACAAACATATTGATTGGGATTCTAGATTGACCTCAACAAGAAGAAGAAGCTATTTAAGAAATTGGTTGTCACTACCAATCCAGTGGTAGACCCACATATTGGCCAAGTGATAGAAATAAAATACCAGATCTGCTAGACTTTTTTATTGTCAAGAAAATCTCGCCAAATTTCATTAGTTTAGAAGGTAACTATGACTTGGATTCGGATCATTCTGCAGTTATATTAACTTTAACTGAGACAGTTACCAAGAAAAAAAATAACCCCATGTTCATTAATAAATTCACTGACTCGACTAGTTTTAAAGAAGAGATAGAGAATAAAATAAACTTAAGAATTAAAGTACGAACCCAAGATGATTTGGATTCTGAGGTAGAGAATTTTAATAAAATCATACAAAGCGCTGCCTGGAATAATACAAAAAATATGAGTATAAATCCGTGGGACTGACTTACCCAAGAGAAATACAAAATATGATAAGCGAAAAGATCACGAGATCCGGCAATCGACTCACACAGAAAAAGAAAATTTCACAAGAAAAATAAAAGAAGATTCATTTGATTATTACATTAAAAATTTGTCAGCCGAACAGGAAAGCAACAACAGTTTTGATGCTTTGACCAAGAAATGGAAAATAAAAATAAATTAAACTATGTCTGCACAAGCAAATTTTACAAATAAAGTTCTTGTAAGCCCTCTACGCGTTAATTTAAATGGGGTAAATATTGCGAAATATCTAAGAATAACACTGGGTTATGCTTGACAATAAAAAGAACATGTTAAGAAGAAAAAAAAAAACAGAATTAGAATTAAAATATAAAGCAATGTATTGGCTCCTAGTTCGCAAGTCAAGGTTGCGATACAGAATAAGGTGTAAGATGCTGTAATCCGGTTTGATTGTATGTTATGGATGTACCAGACAAATACATGTTCAGCGAATACAAACGTTCCAGAATACGGTTTTGGGGAATATGGTGGATGCCCCTTGGTACGTGTGAAATGGAAAATTGCGCATACATCTAAAAATTTCGTATGTAGTTGATGAAATTAACGAAAGGGCGGTGAGATATCGAGCTCGTCTGGAGTAACATGTCAATATAGAGACCTCTCGGCTCCATGCTTTCCGGGATTCTCCTAGAAGCCTAAAGAGGACTTTGCGTTCTGATTTAGCGCAAAATGCGCTTCTCTAAATCGGGGAGCGTTGAATCTCTTTTCAATCGAAAGTTAAACAACAAAATTAAATAAAAGAGTAACAACAAAAAATTTAGATTTTTAAATTTTATAAAATGTAATCTAGGTTTTCCCAATAATTTTGCGAGTTGGGTTGGCTCTTATCTTTCTGGAAGGAAATACAAGGTCCTTTTTCCTTCATCGGTGTCATCCTCGCTGTGGCCTTGGAGTTCCCCAGGGCAGCCACCTTGGTCCATTGATCTTCATCAACGCTATGAATGACGTAGCGTCCGTTTTGAATTGCAGTGGAGTCTTAATTTATGCTGATGATATGAAAATTTTCAAGAGGATTTTGTAAATCACACAGTTTCTCTACAGAGTGATCTGGATAACTTTTGCAGGTGGTGCACTAGTATTACATCGAAAATAAACGTAAGCAAGTGGGCGCTTATGTATTATTCAAGGCAGAAACAGCCAATAATATCAGATTATACTTTAAATGGTCAAGTTCTTAGTAGGGTTGATTCTATTCTACTCTATGTTGGAATTTATTAAACGCTGGTCAAGGCAGTTTTATTGGCCCTATATTTTGAAGATCCTATGTTTGTCTCTGGTGCGTCTCCATCTTGAATATGCCGCATAAGTTTGTTCGCTTTTTTAAAATATTCATTATAGGATTGAGTCGGTTCAGAAGAATTTTTTGCGATTTGTGTTTCGTCACCTTCCTTGGGAGGATCCAATTTTTCTTCCTCCTTATGAGGACAAGCTCAATGTGATTGACTTACCCACTTGAAGTAAAACACGTGATGTCACGAACGTGATATTAATTTTTCAACTTATTAAATCTGATTTGATCTCTCCTGATATTTTTAATAAGATCGTCATCAATTCTGTTACGTCTCGTTTTCCTGATTTTTTATAGTTCCGTTTCATAGAACTAATTATGGCAAGAACGATCCTGTCAGTAGAATGTTGAACGCTATAACAAGCTCAAGAACATACTTGAATTCACTTTAACAAAGGGCACTATAAAAAAAAGACTTATTTTCTCATAGATAATTCTTCCTTTTTCTAGACGATTCTAACTTAATTAATACATGTACTGTAATTTTAGAATATCATTAATCGGATTTAATAAAAATTTTAGTTTTCTGTAAGTCAAAATATGTAAATTGATATATTATATTGTAATATGTTTGAGTCTTGCATGTAAAATAAAGAAAATAAAATAAAAGTAAAAGAAAAAAGTAGAAGGAAAAAATTCTGATGTGGTCAGCGCATAACCGTCCGCAATGTACTTGTAGATTTTTTGTAACCGACCGCAGTGTATACTGCCTTGTTTAGTGAAAGTATTACAAAAGGTTATGAAAATGCATTTTGAACATTTCCTTTCAATTTTGAAGAAGTTGGAAGCTAAGAAAGAAAGTTGGAAGACCTAGAAAAGTGATCATACCTAGAAAAGTTAAAATTTGGCTCTTCGTAGAATTTTGCTTTGTGCCTCTCGAATTCTCTGGAAAGTTTACAGGTTAGTTTCGATAAAAGCCAGAACTCAAATATATCATCGACCCATTTCGTAGATATGGTAAAAAATGTAAAATTTGCTTGTAGTTCGGTTTCCTATCCCTGACCTTTTCAAAAAAATTATAAATTCATTGTTTTAACACCCCGAATTTAAATGTTAAAGTTCCCAATCTGTGCCATAGTCAAAATAAATTCACTATAAAATTTCATCAATATCTGTTCAGCCGATTACATTCGTACAGCTAACAATTCTACTAGCCTATAATTATCTAACTTGTTTGCATTGCATTGCATTATTTTATGAATTTTCAAGGGATCAGGATAAACTTCCAAATTGAATATTTTATTAAAAATTTCTGTCAGTATTGGTGAGAGTAAATTTTACATTCGCCAATCATTTTCGGCGTAATGGAATCATAACCTGGACTTTTGTCTTTATTTAATTTTACGTAAAACTTTTCTCATAATTATAATCAATAATAAGTTTTTGTAAACCAAACTTCTTCCTGCATCGCAATAAAGGGTGGAAATTGTTTGGATTGTCATCATTATAAGCTGCAATACTGCTCCGTAAATTATTTACAGATGTGATAAAATATTCGTTGAAAATACTGTTTTTTAAAAATCTTCAGTTAAAATAGGTGCAATTCAAAATGATACAAGTTTTTTTTTCTTTTTTACCAAAGTATTAATAATAAACTTCCGCGATCGCTTTCGATCAGTACCTTATTTATCTAAGTTATTACTATAATTTATTATTCATAGAATATCTAGCCGCTACTTTTTTGACTCGACTTAAATATTTAATTTTCTTTATAGTAGTAATATTGTTTTTACATTTTCGCCAAACGTAATCGTTTATTTATAAATGATTGTAGATTTTTATTAATCAGTGGTATTATTTCATACGTTATATGACGTTTATGAACTATTTTAGTATATTTTCAACAGATGAGGTTGTTACATAATATTACATAAATTGTTAGTCATATCCGATGGATGGCTGGAAGATAAATAATTTGATAATTTTCCTCGTAAATTTTCGTTATTTAAAATTTACAATTAATGCAGTATAATTTCAATATATTCTCTAGTTATAGGCCAATTTTTACCGACCGTATTATGTAAACAATAAGTAGGTTATGTGATGGCAACAAATTTTGCATATCAAGTTTTCGGTGGGAACGTACTTCTCCATAGTAAAGTGTGAATAAACTATTTTTAGCAACCTGTCGGTCTGTCGGTCTATGTGTGCTCGCGTGTATCTCAAGTTCGGCTGAACCGATTTTGATGAAATTTTATATGTAAGTTTATTTCCACCTAGGCACGGATTGATCAACTTTTGGGATATATCAGGGCTCGGGAACCGCACTTTTTAGCGGGTATGTTTTACATTTTTGAACATTTTGAAGAAAATATTCAACCGATTTACTTGAAATTTTACACATAAGCTCAGCTCGACCGTCTGCGAAAATTCCTATGTTTTGGAAGAAATCAGGCGTCGGCAACTAGACGTTTACTACGGGCCAAATATACATTTTTATGTAAATAAAGAGAAATAATCAACCGAATTCATTGAAATTTAATTCATGAATTTCTCGCATTAAAATAATAAACATATAAATTTTTTGAAAAGATCAGGGTTCGAAAACGGATTTGCGGGCCCATTTTACATTTTTAACCATTTTGAAGAAAATATTCAAACGATTTACTTGAAATTTTATATATAAGCTCAGCTCGACAGTCCTAATAATAATAATTATTATAATAATAATAATAATAATAATAATAATAATAATAATAATAATAATAATAACAATAATAATAATAATAATAATAATAATAATAATAATAATAATAATAATAATAATAATAATAATAATAATAATAATAATAATAATAATAATAATAATAATAATAATAATAATAATAATAATAATAATAATAATAATAATAATAATAATAATAATAATAATAATAATAATAATAATAATAATAATAATAATAATAATAATAATAATAATAATAATAATAATAATAATAATAATAATAATAATAATTATAATAATAATAATAATAATAATAATAATAATAATAATAATAATAATAATAATAATAATAATAATAATAATAATAATAATAATAATAATAATAATAATAATAATAATAATAATAATAATAATAATAATAATAATAATAATAATAATAATAATAATAATAATAATAATAATAATAATAATAATAATAATAATAATAATAATAATAATAATAATAATAATAATAATAATAATAATAATAATAATAATAATAATAATAATAATAATAATAATAATAATAATAATAATAATAATAATAATAATAATAATAATAATAATAATAATAATAATAATAATAATAATAATAATAATAAATAATAATAATAATAATAATAATAATAATAATAATAATAATAATAATAATAATAATAATAATAATAATAACAATAATAATAATAATAATAATAATAATAATAATAATAATAATAATAATAATAACAATAATAATAATAATAATAATAATAATAATAATAATAATAATAACAATAATAATAATAATAATAATAATAATAATAATAATAATAATAATAATAATAATAATAATAATAATAATAATAATAATAATAATAATAATAATAATAATAATAATAATAATAATAATAATAATAATAATAATAATAATAATAATAATAATAATAATAATAATAATAATAATAATAATAATAATAATAATAATAATAATAATAATAATAATAATAATAATAATAATAATAATAATAATAATAATAATAATAATAATAATAATAATAATAATAATAATAATAATAATAATAATAATAATAATAATAATAATAATAATAATAATAATAATAATAATAATAATAATAATAATAATAATAATAATAATAATAATAATAATAATAATAATAATAATAATAATAATAATAATAATAATAATAATAATAATAATAATAATAATAATAATAATAATAATAATAATAATAATAATAATAATAATAATAATAATAATAATAATAATAATAATAATAATAATAATAATAATAATAATAATAATAATAATAATAATAATAATAATAATAATAATAATAATAATAATAATAATAATAATAATAATAATAATAATAATAATAATAATAATAATAATAATAATAATAATAATAATAATAATAATAATAATAATAATAATAATAATAATAATAATAATAATAATAATAATAATAATAATAATAATAATAATAATAATAATAATAATAATAATAATAATAATAATAATAATAATAATAATAATAATAATAATAATAATAATAATAATAATAATAATAATAATAATAATAATATAATAATAATAATAATAATAATAATAATAATAATAATAATAATAATAATAATAATAATAATAATAATAATAATAATAATAATAATAATAATAATAATAATAATAATAATAATAATAATAATAATAATAATAATAATAATAATAATAATAATAATAATAATAATAATAATAATAATAATAATAATAATAATAATAATAATAATAATAATAATAATAATAATAATAATAATAATAATAATAATAATAATAATAATAATAATAATAATAATAATAATAATAATAATAATAATAATAATAATAATAATAATAATAATAATAATAATAATAATAATAATAATAATAATAATAATAATAATAATAATAATAATAATAATAATAATAATAATAATAATAATAATAATAATAATAATAATAATAATAATAATAATAATAATAATAATAATAATAATAATAATAATAATAATAATAATAATAATAATAATAATAATAATAATAATAATAATAATAATAATAATAATAATAATAATAATAATAATAATAATAATAATAATAATAATAATAATAATAATAATAATAATAATAATAATAATAATAATAATAATAATAATAATAATAATAATAATAATAATAATAATAATAATAATAATAATAATAATAATAATAATAATAATAATAATAATAATAATAATAATAATAATAATAATAATAATAATAATAATAATAATAATAATAATAATAATAATAATAATAATAATAATAATAATAATAATAATAATAATAATAATAATAATAATAATAATAATAATAATAATAATAATAATAATAATAATAATAATAATAATAATAATAATAATAATAATAATAATAATAATAATAATAATAATAATAATAATAATAATAATAATAATAATAATAATAATAATAATAATAATAATAATAATAATAATAATAATAATAATAATAATAATAATAATAATAATAATAATAATAATAATAATAATAATAATAATAATAATAATAATAATAATAATAATAATAATAATAATAATAATAATAATAATAATAATAATAATAATAATAATAATAATAATAATAATAATAATAATAATAATAATAATAATAATAATAATAATAATAATAATAATAATAATAATAATAATAATAATAATAATAATAATAATAATAATAATAATAATAATAATAATAATAATAATAATAATAATAATAATAATAATAATAATAATAATAATAATAATAATAATAATAATAATAATAATAATAATAATAATAATAATAATAATAATAATAATAATAATAATAATAATAATAATAATAATAATAATAATAATAATAATAATAATAATAATAATAATAATAATAATAATAATAATAATAATAATAATAATAATAATAATAATAATAATAATAATAATAATAATAATAATAATAATAATAATAATAATAATAATAATAATAATAATAATAATAATAATAATAATAATAATAATAATAATAATAATAATAATAATAATAATAATAATAATAATAATAATAATAATAATAATAATAATAATAATAATAATAATAATAATAATAATAATAATAATAATAATAATAATAATAATAATAATAATAATAATAATAATAATAATAATAATAATAATAATAATAATAATAATAATAATAATAATAATAATAATAATAATAATAATAATAATAATAATAATAATAATAATAATAATAATAATAATAATAATAATAATAATAATAATAATAATAATAATAATAATAATAATAATAATAATAATAATAATAATAATAATAATAATAATAATAATAATAATAATAATAATAATAATAATAATAATAATAATAATAATAATAATAATAATAATAATAATAATAATAATAATAATAATAATAATAATAATAATAATAATAATAATAATAATAATAATAATAATAATAATAATAATAATAATAATAATAATAATAATAATAATAATAATAATAATAATAATAATAATAAT
>NW_026578549.1:0-23936 GCF_029603195.1 Condylostylus longicornis
TAGAGCAATAAGTAATATTTTGCACCTGCACTACAAAAAAAAACAGTGTAATTAATTGATAAGTAAGTGAAGCAACAACTTTTGATTGCATCCAACTTGATAATATATGGGAGTTGAGTCGTCACCAGTATAGACGATAGAGGACTGAAGTTGTTTTCAGTATAAATGGGTTTGTGCAATAGACACGCACACAGTGTCGTGCCAGCAGTAATTAAAAGGACGAGAATTCGAGATTGGCGAAATTCTGAGACGTCGATGTTCCGTCACAGCACGGACCTCCCTCTGCATGCGGAGAGAGAATCTCATGCGCTTAAGAGAGGACTCGAATTATTGACTCGTAATAGTCGCATTTGTGAAAGACCGGTGGATTTGCTTCTATTTCGAAGTAATTTGAAAGGATTAAGAGATGAGACAAGTGTTATCAGGACTGAAAATACGCAGACAATCAGACACAATATTTGAGATTCAATAAAAATCAAACAAAAAAAAGCAAAGGTTCATCATAAAAATGGCATTTTAGTGGGGCAGCGTATAGAGACGTGTTCTGGGTTCTCACGCCTCGTTTGAGCGTCGTTAATGCCTGCTGAGCTGTAAGCGGGGCGAAATTGAGAAGTCGCACTCGTAGCACCAAGCGAACTTCCATGATGGTGGCGGGTGTGTCTACTCTCTTCAACTATTCTATCCATCTTGGCATTGTGAGACTTTTTCAAAGAATTTCCTGCAAGAAATCCTGCCGCCCCTGAAGAACAGATTGAGACAACGAAACAACAGCCAAGACTGACCAGCTAGAGATCCCACAGTTACAGCACCAACAGGACCCCCCAACAGCAAACCACCAGCAACTGCACCTCCAACCGTTCCAATGCCGGAAGCCTTCAATCCCCACCACGTAGACCGTGCTTTGTTTGCTTGGGCTAACTCCGCGTTCGCCTAAAGAGGGGCAGCGTGGCCACTCGCCATCTTCCAGACACTTACTGAACGCGTCTCCCCTTCCGTTCGATCCAACGAATCTTCAGTTCTATTGAGCATTTCGGCCTCTTCAGTTGCTTTAAGAGCAACTTCTTCTTGTAGTTCGTACAAGTGTTGAAGAGTGCGCTGGAGTTGTTGCATTTCAGTATAGCGGGATCGAAGGACTTCAGCGTCGAGGGTGTCATTGTGTACTGCTACAAGTCGAGGCATCGCAACTCTCGAAAGATACATTTGCGACTCCACGTTCACCACTCTCATGTCACTTTCGCCTTGATTAACTGTCGAATTGATCCAAATGGAGGGATCAGGTGGGAAGGACTCCGGCAGATCGTCAGAATCGGATGAACGTTGGGATGCAGGGCGAATAGAGTGGAGCAAAAAGACAGCTGAACCTGAGGAGGGCCTTTGTGGGACACCGACCAATGTTTCGAAAGGTATGATGTTTTCGCCGTCAAGAGAGTCGAAATAATCGTGTTTTGACTGAACTGATCGAGATTGTGAGCGATGATATTCTCCAATCGCGATTGAAGGATGTTTTGGACCAGAATTTCGAGCCTCCATGTGAAGCTGAGATTAAAAAATTGAAGGGGATATGAGAACCATTCGTCAGCTAGTACGCATACCAATCCAATTGAATCATGAAGTCATCTAGATTATCGTGGCTATCGTCCTGCGATGAGGATGTCGTATGGAGAAGTTCTGGTACCAGAGGCTGAAATGCTGGTGGTTTGCAGTAATGGGATACAACTTCTAAGGGAGGAAGTATCTTCCACAGTTGGATGCACAATAAACACGCCGCGAAAAGAGATTCCCAATGGCGAGTCCTTTGCAATGCCTCATTTGGTGAACTGGGGGAACCAGGCGAGCTCCGATTGCAGCACTGATTATCCCAATGAGGAAGAGGAATCTGTTCTAGCATGTCAATCAATATGAATAAATTGGAAAGCTTTAGATGGAGATGTTTCAGTTTGGTTGACGAGGAGGTGGCAGGGTCGGCTAGTGGCGGCTGACGATATGACGAATCCTGCGGCTTCAGAAGTAGAGGCCTCTCAACGCGAATCCTTTCTGCTTTGGTGACAGTTCGACCTTCAGCTCCGTATCTCACATCTGGACGAACAAGTAATGCTAATGGGGGATCGGCGTCTAAGCGGCGAGACGGTTCCACGAACTCTGCATTCGGAAAAACTTCCACCAATCTCCATTGACGAAACTCGTTGGCAGTTTTACAAGCCTTCTGCAACAAAAGAGCGGACTCATCGGTGTCATTGAATTCCTCAGTTCGAGGCTTGTGAACTGAGAGCAGAATCTCAAGAAGGCGCGTGACATCTGCAAGACGGTAAGCTGAATGGAATGCTGGCATCCAGTCATGAAGAGATTGTTGAAGCACTCATGACTTTTGTCCTGAAGCTCTATCTAACGTCTCACCTCGTCTGGACCTTGTCCCTTTTTGCCTGGCATTAAGTGGTGCACTAGCTTGGGGCTCTGAAGCGGTCGCAAAAATGAGTAAAATGGCGAAGTTCCTCGCCGCCAAGAAAGGCAAAAGCGCTGTCAAAGCCTCTGCTGATTCGGCGCTGCAGGCTGCTTTGGTGTCACCTGAAGGAGATGCCGCCTTGGACCCGCTCAGCAACCTTAAAGCAGCTGCCGTAGCCACTGAGGACTGGGGAGTGGATTCAGACAGCGAGCCTGGAGCAGGGGACCATGCGATTGTTGGGGGACACTTCCATTTAATTTCAGAGGAAGATGTCACAAAAAAACAGCAGCGAAAACCGAAGACCTGGGGAGAAGTCACTCAAGAAAAACAGGAGGAAACTCCAAGTCCTGTTGTAGTTGTGGAGCCAGAGGTTCAAGAATCAAAGTTGTACAGGCCGGGGTTGAAGCGTGCCGCAAAACCTGTGGTTGTTCAAAATGAAGCTGCGTTTCCGGAATTAGGGGAAGCTTTGAAGGCAACGGGGATGAGTGCCGCAAGCACCGCACCAAAAAAGAAAGAGAAAAAAGTCGTTGAGACGGAGAAAGAAGATAAGGAAAAGGCAGTGGAGCAGAATGCCGAGGAAAAAGTGGAAGAAGGAACATCGTTAATGTTGATAGAAGAATTTCTTCATGATGTGCCGAAGCCAAAAACAAACATTTTATTCAATGATGAAGCATCCAGGATTAAATTCCAGGGACGCAAGAAAAGACCATTCGTTGCTCTTCCTTCTCGAGAGCAATAAATTGTAGTTTCATTGTCTTTGCTCCCATTTTCAACACCCAGTCTCATACATTCTACTAATTGTTCTACGGAAACGAGGATTACCAAAAAAAAAGGAGGAAGCTCATTCCGCTACTGTGGATGTTCTTTACACCAAGCAGCAAATTCGTCAATCATCAGAGGCCACGCATCTGCAAAAGATTGAATCAATGAGCTTGCAGCACTTGCTAGATCCCACCGTCAAAATCATAGTTAGACAAATCTGTAGTGATCATTGCAAAATCCCACAATGTCTGAAACACAAACATCTGAGAAACCCGAGACAGTAAAAGACGAACGTTCCAAAGATCTTTGTTGATTGCTTGTCGTGTCGTGGACGATTCACAAAATAGCTTCCACCGATCAAATAATGGAAAATGTCGCCTAACAGAAGAAGACTCCACAGTATTTCCAATTCCATCTTACGCTAATATCAACTCCCAGTATGCGACAGAATCTTCTACACTGAGATGCTTCTTGTTTGGATCTTTTGCAAAACAAAATAGAAATTGATAAACAGGTTTGCATTTCTCAGGTTTCTGAAGAAAGATGATCGAAGGACCTTTTCCCTCGAACATAACTCACCGTTAATGTTTCTCTCATTTGATCAACGCACTTGCGCGGTATTTTTGTGTCACTCCTGCATTCACACAATGAGCCTATCTATAGAACAAATCAACACTGACGTTATCTCGAAGGCTCTCATTCCATTTTCGAATTCCTCTCTCGTAAATGCTCCCATTTCCTTAGCGTTACAATGATACGCAAAGACGAGGATTTCGGGATCCACGGGTTCAATCCCTGAAGATTGACATCAAGCTTGAGAGGACGGTCCCCCAACTGGCTTGGGGATTCACCCACCTATATCATGGCAAAGTCTCTCTATTCCATCCGCTCTTATCAAATCAGGTTCAGCTGGATCTGATCAGGAGATGGTTAACACACCCCAACAGGATATGAAAATACCAGCGTATTTTTCAAAGAGCTTTCCACAAACAACAGGACGAGGGTTTTGCGAGTAATATTCATCCAAGGCGGTCTGAAGGTCTCTGGAACCACAACGACAAAATCTGCTTCGACCCCAAAGTCATTTACCCTTTTGATGAAGTCCAATACTTTCCCGCTTCTGCTGCAGACACCTGGGTAACCTTTCTAAAGTCCCTCACAAAGACCTTTTTCATGGTAGATAGTGGGCCTTTTACATTGTAGACGATGCACCTTTTTCATACGATGGGCCTGGACTAGTCACAGAAAAAACCATCCCAAACTCGCCCAGACAAATACTGTGCTCGGTGAGAAGGCGATTGTGATGAGAAATCACCCTGGAGCTCGTCCAGTTGCTAAACCAGCCCAAGCGGCCCCTGAGCTTCCGCCGACAGCCGCTCCAGTTCCAGTGGACCCTCATAGCGAGGCAGCTCTTGATGCTCGTGCGAAAAAATGGCAACAACTCAACGCCAAGAGATATGGTGCTAAAAGAAAGCAGGCAAAGGTCGGATGTCTTACTGAAGGGCCTAAAGAAGAAATGCCACCAGAGCACCTAAGGAAGATTATCAAGGATCATGGAGACATGTCAAGCCGAAAGTACCGACACGATAAGAGAGTTTACCTTGGTGCGCTGAAATATGTGCCCCATGCTGTTTATAAATTGTTGGAAAATATGCCGATGCCTTGGGAGCAAGTTCGGAATGTTAAAGTTATTTATCACATCACTGGTGCAATCACCTTCGTGAATGAGATTCCTTGGATGATTGAACCGGTGTTTATGGCGCAGTGGGGGGACGATGTGGATCACGATGCGACGGGAGAAAAGAGATCGACGCCATTTCAAAAGAATGCGATTTCCACCGTTTGATGATGAAGAACCTCCTCTTGATTATGGGGATAACGTCTTGGATGTCGAACCCCTTGAGGCAATTCAGATGTCGCTGGATGACGAAGAAGATGCGCCTGTTGCTGCGTGGTTTTATGATCATCAGCCTCTTAAATTTGATCAGCGTTATGTCAAAGGTCCACGATACCGTTATTGGAGATTGGAGCTGGAGCAGATGGCTGTCTTGTACCGTTTAGCAAATCAGTTGTTGTCTGATCTAACGGATGAAAACTATTTCTATCTGTTTGATCTCAAATCGTTTTATACGGCGAAAGCGTTAAATATGGCAATTCCAGGTTTGTTCCGATTCTTGAAGCGTGTTCGATGCTCAATCCTTCTTCAGGCGGTCCCAAATTCGAGCCACTCCATCGGGACATGCACGATGATGACGAAGATTGGAATGAATTCAATGATGTTAAGAAAATTATTATTCGACACCAAATTCGCACGGAATACAAAATCGCTTTCCCATATTTGTACAACAATCGGTACGTGGTCTGTTTGGTCAGTGTCTATATATATAGGGCTCCTCTACTTCAGCCCTCGAGACGTCGCTATGTCGAAGTACCACACGCCCATGTCCGTCTACGTGAAAGCAGAAGATCCAGACTTGCCTGCGTTTTATTTTGATCCAATCGTTCATCCAATTCCGGCGTATCGAACAGCAAGCTCCACTCCGGAAGCGGAGGAGTTGATGGACGACGATGACCTGGAGGTATTCAAGTTGCCTCTTAAGCTTGTCCCCATGCTCGACGAGGAGCCTCTGATGACAAACACGACCGCAAACGGAATTGCACTCTACTGGGCACCGCGTCCCTTCAATTTGCGGTCTGGAACGACGAGAAGGGCAGTTGACATTCCTCTGGTTCAGAGCTGGTTCAGAGAACACTGTCCGGCGAATTATCCCGTCAAAGTCCGCGTGTCCTATCAAAAGCTTCTGAAATACTGGGTCTTGAACCACTTGCATTCCCGAAGACCCAAACCTCAGAAGAAGAGATATTTGTTCAAAATCTTCAAAGCTACGAAATTCTTTCAGTGTACCGAATTAGATTGGGTCGAAGTTGGACTTCAAGTTTGCCGGCAGGGATACAACATGTTGAATCTTCTCATTCATCGCAAGAATCTCAATTACCTTCATCTGGATTTCAACTTCAATCTAAAACCAATCAAGACTCTCACGACAAAAGAGAGAAAAAAGTCCCGTTTTGGAAATGCATTTCATCTCTGTCGTGAAATCTTGCGTTTGACAAAGTTGATTGTTGACTCGCACGTGCAATACCGACTGGGTAACGTCGACGCCTTCCAACTAGCCGATGGGCTGCAATACATATTCGCGCATGTCGGACAGTTGACTGGAATGTACAGGTACAAGTACCGTTTGATGCGTCAAGTTCGAATGTGCAAAGATCTGAAGCATCTCATCTATTACCGCTTTAACACTGGTCCTGTTGGAAAGGGGCCAGGCTGTGGATTTTGGGCTCCCGGTTGGAGAGTGTGGATCTTCTTTCTTCGTGGGGTTGTTCCTTTGCTCGAGCGATGGTTGGGCAATCTTCTATCACGTCAGTTTGAAGGTCGCGTGTCCAAGGGTATCGCGAAAACGGTGACGAAGCAACGAGTCGAGTCTCACTTCGATCTTGAATTGCGTGCGGCAGTCATGCATGACATCGTTGACATGATGCCGGAGGGCGTTAAAGCGACAAAGGCACGAACGATTCTTCAGCATTTGAGTGAAGCGTGGCGATGCTGGAAAGCGAACATTCCGTGGAAGGTCGCTGGGCTGCCCGCGCCTCTTGAAGCAATGATCCTTCGATACGTGAAGATGAAAGCAGATTGGTGGAGCAATGCTGCATACTATAATCGGGAACGTATAAAAAGAGGAGCAACTGTTGATAAGACTGTTTGCAAGAAAAATCTCGGGCGATTAACAAGATTGTGGTTGAAGGTAAGTCGCCTCAGAAGGAATCAATATATATCATTTTTTGCGCCTTCAGTCTGAACATGAACGACAGCACAGCTATTTGAAAGACGGTCCGTATGTTAGTGGTGAAGAAGCAGTCGGTATTTATACAACGGCAGTTCATTGGTTGGAGTCTAGAAAGTTCACTCATATCCCATTTCCTCCATTGAATTACAAACATGACACAAAGTTATTGATTCTTGCTCTCGAAAGATTGAAAGAAGCATACAGCGTCAAATCTCGCCTGAATTCAGCACAACGCGAGGAGTTGGGTCTGATCGAACAGGCCTACGACAACCCGCACGAAGCTCTCTCACGGATCAAGCGACACCTTTTGACCCAAAGAGCTTTCAAAGAAGTCTCGATTGAATTTAGCGATCTGTACAGCCATCTGATTCCCGTCTATGAGATTGATCCTCTTGAAAAAATTACTGACGCCTATCTTGATCAGTATCTCTGGTATGAAGCGTCTGCGCGACATTTGTTTCCTAATTGGATCAAGCCTTCGGACAACGAACCCCCACCTCTCCTGGTCTACAAATGGTGTGAAGGGATCAACAATCTCCAGGATATCTGGAATACAGACGATGGATCTTGTGTCGTGTTGATGGAATCCAAATTCGAAAAGGTGAGTCTAAGCAGATTGAGCAAATAATCCTTCACGTTTTATTGTCGTAGCCCTTCGAAAAAATCGACTTAACTCTTCTGAATCGTCTTCTTCGTCTCATTGTCGATCACAACATTGCTGACTACATCACGGCAAAGAATAACGTTGCTATTTCTTTCAAAGATATGAGTCACACTAATTCATTTGGTCTTATTCGCGGATTGCAATTTGGGTCTTTCGTGTTCCAATTCTATTTCTTGATTGTTGACCTTCTTCTTCTGGGTTTAACGCGCGCATCTGAAATCGCTGGACCTCCAAATCTTCCAAACCCTTTCTTGACCTTCACAGACATTCAGACTGAGACTCGCCATCCCATCCGTCTGTATTCCCGTTACAGTGATCGCTTCTGGATTCTTTTCAAGTTCGACCAAGAAGAGGTCCGGGATCTGGTCCAGCGATATTTGACGGAGAATCCGGATCCAAACAATGAAAACGTCGTGGGCTACAACAACAAGACGTGTTGGCCGAGAGACTGCCGCATGCGACGCATGAAGCATGACGTCAATTTGGGACGCGCAACGTTTTGGGAAATCCAAAATCGATTTCCTCGATCTGTCACGACGTTGGAATGGGACACTTCATTTGTTTCAGTTTATTCCGTTGATAATCCGAATCTGTTATTCAGCATGTGTGGATTTGAAGTTCGAATTCTACCAAAGATTCGTGCATTTAATGAAGAATTTACGCAGCGGGAGGGAGTTTGGAAATTGCAAAACGCCGCGACGAAGGAAACGACAGCACAAGCATTTTTGCGTGTGGACGACGATGGAATGCGAAAGTTTGAAAATCGCGTGCGTCAAATTTTAATGGCCAGTGGAAGCACGACTTTCACGAAAATCGCTAACAAATGGAACACAACTCTCATCGGTTTGGTCACCTACTACAGGGAAGCTGTTATTCACACCGAGCAGCTGCTGGATTTACTGGTCAAGTAAGTCATCCATTCTTCTGTTTGTTTATTACCCGTTCAATATCAGATGCGAGAATAAGATTCAAACGCGTATTAAAATTGGCCTGAACTCGAAAATGCCCTCAAGATTTCCGCCTGTTGTTTTCTACACGCCGAAAGAATTGGGAGGGTTGGGAATGTTATCGATGGGCCATATTTTGATACCGCAGTCGGATTTGAGGTATTCGAAGCAAACGGAAACGGGTATCACACACTTCCGCGCTGGAATGTCTCACGAAGAGGAACAATTGATTCCAAATCTGTATCGCTACATTCAAGTATGTCAACTCAAATTGATACGCAAAAAACTTTTCGATGAATTTCTTCTTGCAGACATGGGAATCAGAATTTTTGGATTCTCAACGTGTCTGGGCGGAGTATGCATTGAAACGACAAGAAGCGAATTCTCAAAATCGTCGCTTGACTTTGGAAGATCTCGAAGACAGTTGGGACAGAGGAATCCCTCGAATCAACACTTTATTCCAGAAGGATCGCCACACGCTTGCTTACGACAAGGGATGGCGTGTCAGACAAGAGTTCAAACAATATCAAATGTTGCGAGCCAATCCATTTTGGTGGACGCATCAGCGACATGATGGAAAGTTGTGGAATCTTAATAACTATAGAACGGATATGATCCAAGCCCTTGGAGGCGTTGAAGGAATCCTGGAACACACTCTGTTCAAAGGAACCTACTTCCCCACATGGGAGGGTCTTTTCTGGGAGAAGGCATCGGGGTAAGCGTTCTCTGACTTGTTATCACATATGACTGGCAATGTTGTTTGACAGATTTGAAGAGTCGATGAAATACAAAAAATTAACAAATGCTCAGAGATCTGGCTTGAATCAGATTCCTAATCGTCGTTTCACCCTTTGGTGGTCACCCACCATCAATCGCGCAAATGTGTATGTTGGATTTCAAGTGCAACTCGATCTGACGGGAATCTTCATGCATGGCAAAATTCCAACATTAAAAATTTCTCTCATTCAAATCTTCCGTGCCCATTTGTGGCAAAAAGTCCATGAATCGATCGTGATGGATCTTTGCCAGGTACTCGATCTAACGTGGTGACTTCAGTTAATTCCTATCCTTAGGTTTTCGATATGGAGCTAGAGGCTCTTGAAATCGAAATGGTTCAAAAAGAAACGATTCACCCTCGAAAGTCATACAAGATGAATTCTTCTTGCGCCGACATTCTTCTCTTCGCGGCCTATAAGTGGCCAGTCTCCCAACCATCCCTCCTGTTCGATAATGAATCACCATCCGATGGAACACTTGCAACCAAATTCTGGTGAGTTTCCTTTTGATGGATTAAACTCGACGAATGCGATTTTGTAGGATCGATATTCAGTTGCGTTGGGGTGATTATGACAGTCACGACATCGAGCGCTATTGTCGAGCGAAATTCCTGGACTACACCACAGATAACATGTCGATATACCCATCTCCCCACGGTGTTATGCTCGGTGTTGATCTCGCTTACAATCTTCACTCCGGCTTTGGCTGTTACGTTCCTGGTATGAAACCCTTGCTGCAGCGCGCAATGAACAAGATTATGAAGGCGAATCCCGCGCTGTATGTGTTGCGTGAGCGTATACGCAAGGGTCTCCAGCTCTATTCATCTGAGCCGACGGAGCCGTACCTGAACACCCAGAACTATGGCGAGCTGTTCTCAGCGCAGACAATCTGGTCAGTATGACTGAAGAAGCAATTATGATTGCCAATTTTTCAGGTTCGTTGACGATACAAACGTCTATCGTGTGACGATCCACAAAACATTCGAAGGAAATCTGACAACGAAGCCTGTGAATGGAGCCATCTTCATTTACAATCCACGCACTGGACAATTGTTCTTGAAGATCATCCACACATCAGTCTGGGCCGGTCAGAAACGACTTTCTCAATTGGCGAAGTGGAAAACAGCAGAAGAGGTTGCTGCTTTGATTCGGTCCCTTCCAGTTGAAGAACAGCCGAAGCAGATTATCGTGACGCGTAAGGGAATGCTTGATCCTCTGGAGGTCCATCTCCTAGATTTCCCAAATATCGTGATCAAGGGATCAGAGCTTCAGCTGCCATTCCAAGCGGTGATGAAGCTTGAAAAATTCGGAGATCTCATTCTCAAAGCGACGCAACCAGAAATGGTTCTATTCAATCTATACGATGACTGGCTGAAAAGCATTTCTGCATTTACGGCGTTCTCTCGTTTGATTCTGATATTGAGGGCGTTGCATGTCAATCCTGATCGTGCCAAGGTGATACTGAAGCCGTCCAAGTCAACCATCACACAACCGCATCATATATGGCCGAGTTTAACCGATGAAGAATGGATCAGAGTTGAAGTGGCAATGAAGGATTTGATTCTTGCAGATTATGGAAAGAAGAATAATGTCAACGTTGCAAGTTTAACCCAATCAGAAATTCGTGACATTATTCTTGGTATGGATATCGCGCCTCCCTCATTACAAAGACAACAAATTGCGGAAATCGAGAAACAAGCGAAGGACGCAGCATCAAGCCAAGTCACAGCAGTCACAACAAGGACAACGAATGTTCACGGAGACGAAATCATTGTCACCACACAGTCGCCCCATGAGCAAAGTGTGTTCGCATCAAAAACTGATTGGAGAATTCGTGCATTGTCGGCAGCTAGCCTGCATTTGAGAACAGGCCACATCTACGTCAACTCGGATGAGGTACGGGAAGTTGGATTGACCTATGTGATTCCAAAGAATATTCTCCGAAAATTCATCTGCGCTTCCGACCTTCGAACAAAAGTGGCTGGATTGCTTTACGGAGCCCCAGCATCAGACAACCCACAGGTACGCTTGATGATCTTAGATTTATCATGACTGATACTTCAGGTTCGTGAAGTTCGAGCAATTGTTTTTATTCCTCAAGTCGAAAGCCACGGAGCTGTTCAATTTCCTAATCAAGTTCCTAGTCATGATTATTTGAAGGTACGATCATTTTTGAAATCTTTTGTTTAACGAGTCGTTATTTCGCCTTTTTTCAGGATCTTGAACCTTTGGGTTGGATTCATACGCAATCGAACGAAACATCGCAATTGCCCCCCATTGATGTCATAACCCATACGAAATTTCTTCTCAATAATTCTGATTGGGACATTGATACATCAATCATCATCACTTGTTCCTTCACTCCTGGCTCGTGTTCCCTGACTGCCTACCGTCTGACTCCACTTGGTTACCAGTGGGGCAAGACAAACAAGGATGTGGGTCCCAACCCAGGAGGCTATTCGTCGAATCACTATGAGAAAGTTCAAACACTTCTTTCTGACATATTCGTTGGTAGGGTTTTATAATACTCAATCAGGTCTGAGTGTTCATTTCCTCGTAGGGTTCTTCATGGTTCCTGAAGGCGGTATCTGGAATTACAATTTTATGGGAGTGAAATTCTCAAATGCTATGAAGTACTCTCTAGCTTTAGAAAATCCGAAGCCATTCTTCCACGAATTGCACCGGTATGTTTGACCCAAGGGTACCTGTTGTGGAATTCTTGTTTTTTCAGTCCCACGCATTTCTTGCAATTCGCTTCTATGGATACGAGCGTACCTGAAGAGGATATCGTTGACAGAGAAGATGTTCTCGCGTGAATGTTGAGCTCTTCGTTTTTAATTCTGTTTTGTTGAAGCCACACTTAGTTTTTCTTTAACTTGATTTGACACTAAACCCAACAGGAAGACAGTCTCTTCTCTAGTATGATGTTTGACACTCCGTTATGGGTGTCTGATGTTGAGATTCCACTGTTTAATGATCTCAAGAATGAATCACCAAGCAACGATTCCTTTAAAGGGTGTTTGGTTGAATTTGAGGATCTCGATAAGGTTTTCATGGTGTAAGTGGTTGATCACCATGTTCGAGTGTTTCATGAATTCTACTCTGATGCAGTGAATCATCCATTGTGCAAATTGTACTTCGGGATATTTCACCGAATTCGTCCGCCAATCCACTCAAAACAGTCGATTTTTCCGAACCCCTTGTTTGTTCGTCTCTCAATGTTATTGCAATGGAGTCCGAGTGTTCTGACGTATTGGATCTTTCAGTAGCTTGTCGCCATTTGTACATTCTCGTCTTGTCAGTAGATTCTTCTTTAATCTGGTTTAAAGTATCGATCCAGTTTCGGCACGAGCTCTCTACTGCCACTCTATCGCACGCCAAACACCCAAATTGGGTTGTTTGCGAAGTCACCTTTCTTGCTACTGCCATTCCACTCAGTCTTCATAAATCTGCATCTCTTCCTCACATCACAGTCCAATTCTTATCCTCGACGGGTTTCGTTCTTTCCGATCTTGATCAACTGAATTATTACGATATTTCCGCGTCCAAACTCCGGCAGTTTGCGTCAACCGATGTGGGATCCGTTGCCTCATTTCCATCGTCCGTCTCGGGAAATGCTCGCGTCACATCTCTCGCTATTTCAAATCCTTCAGGTACCGAAACAACAGTTCGATCTGCATTTCGTTTTTTCAAGTCATTAATATTTAGCGCGCAATCAGATTCAACGCTTCAACCTCAGCATCTTAAAATTCTATCCGTCCCAAAATCTCAAACTGTAGCAGATGACGTGAGCTCAGGGTCCAGGATTGAACAATCCAATCCAAACCGAATGGTTTTGGCGTATTCTCTCATTGAGTCTGATGAACTTATCAATCATAAAAATGAAAAGCTATCAGATCTAACTTCTATGAAGTGCTCTGTTTGTTGTGGAGTGTATGATTCCCCTCCGTCATCAGAAAGACAGTTCACTGAAATTTTATCTTTCTGGACTGGATTGTCTAATTTCCCATTCATTCCAGTGTTTGAGTTTCTGATTGACGAATCTTCAGTTTCTTATAGCTCTCGATTATCGCGGTCCACTCCTCCTTCCTCTCCACCAACTGACGACTGTGGCACTGACCGATCGTCTTGCTCCTCTCCCACCGCTTCGTCTCAACGCACATCCGAGTCTGAACGCAATACGCCATCATTTTCACGACACTCTTTGAAGCTCCGCCATCAAGAGCCCCACGTTTGTCCGTGCTGTCGGTCGAGGCGACGTCGAATTCTGATGAAACGGTATTCTTTATTACGATCTAGCTCGACAGGAAAGACAATCGCCCTGTACCGCTTCACACATTTTCATTCTGGTCCGAGAAAAACTTCTGAGTTGATGGGCGAGATTTGCACTTTCCACGTTGATTCGCCTCCAGAAGAATCTGCAATGCCGCGACTGAAGCTTTTCAAGTGTGTGGCCGATTGAGATAAACTCTCCATTTTCCATCTCGCGTGCAGACGATTCGCCGTGCCACTTGATGATTGTGACGAGGACCATCCCATTGATCTTCAAGTCACAGATGACACTCTCTGGGTAAGTTATTTTCATGGCGGCAACATAATACCCTGATGTGACAGGTTTTGTTTCTATCACGGCAACGCGGGGAGCCTCCACATCTGTTGCGAGTTCCACTTCAAAGCCCTCTCAGGCAGCGCTGGAGGCTTCAGTCTGAATTCAACCATTCAAATCTACGGGGGCTGAATTCACTCCCAGACCGTTTTTCAGCTTGGAGAGAAACTGTTGAAAGATTAAGATCCAGATGTTCCCCGTACTGTCCACCGATTGAAGGCGATTACAAAACGTTCGATCCAGACTTTTGTTTCGTTGATCAAAAAACCCAAACTCTCTCCGTGATTGATCTCCTTCAAAAAGAAACCACAGCCGACCTTGCGATCGGTCATCGTCTCCTGCTTCACGTTTTTGATTGTGCTGTGGCTGAGCTGCACCTCAAAACGGAGTCCAAAAGGTCGCAAAAATTCGGAGATTCGTCATCATCCCTTGAATCTGCTGAGAATCGGTTCGATCACGAGACTGGATTTCTGTTTGAATCGTGGCTGGTCGATTTCTGGCGAGATCGAATTACTTTGAACGGAAGGTTTGTCCCAATTTACATCCAATTGGCGTCCAATCCATCTCACCATTTTGAATCAGATATCGGAGCTCTACGATAGCGAGAGTTCTTGTGGAATTTTGGGGACATGACAGAAGCAACAAAGAGACTGACGGCCGCCTGGTTCGGAATGCGTCTTCTGCTGTACGTGAGGATCTACGTCGTTCCGTCAAACAACTTCTAGCATCCTTTGTGCCTCTCACGAAGAATAAAAGTGCGACATTCCGGCACAACTGCGCTGTAACTCTGACAAATCTGGCTCATTCGTTTCTAAAACGCTGTGACGCTCTTGAACTTCCGCTGGATGGAAACGGGGTCGCTCTTTGTCTCTCCAACGTGTGGAAGACGCATCTCTGCGTCTCTGCGTTGTCGCGCGCCTCTTCCGCGTCGTCAACCCGTCAACATTGTGTCGTATCGACAGTCACTGACTGTGACGCGCGCCCGCTGTTGTCTCGCAGACATTCAACATCCCTCGTCGTTCCTATTTTCCAGCTGGCGGACATTTTCAACCTTACGCTGGATGTTGAAATGAAACGTATCTTCAAGACGTGTGAAACAGCGACAATGTTCGAGTCCTCGATAAGTGACCTTGCATCCTTGCTATCAAATTCATTTGAATGGACTCTTCTTATATCTTCACGGATTATGAATCAACAAATTACAGCCTCACTAGTACCACCAGGCGTTTATTTGTGCGGCTCGTACTGCTTGAGACTTCTGTCTGAATGTTTGGTGAGCTTCTCCCACCAACTGCGGTCGCGACTCGCTCCAGGAACTTCTGCTCCCTTCAAAGAGAAATGGGCTCTTCGATCTCTTAAGATCCTCATCGACGACTCTCAGAAAGTTGATAAAATTTTAAGTCTCGAAGACTCCGACAACCGAAAAAGAATCGTTGAGCAATTGATTGGCCGAGCAGCGTGTCGTGGAGATTCAAATGCGATTCGCGTTTTGGAAAGTCTCTCTCAGCTTCTCTTTGCAGGAATTTCTTTACCTTCAGCGAAGGAGTGGGACGAGTCGATTGGTAAGCGATTCAACCCAGTGAATATAATGATTGGTTTTAGAAACCCCAACGGTAGAAGAATTTATAGAAATCAAGGATGAATGCTCAACTCTTATGAATCCCGGTGTGTCCGACCAAACGGCGATCGATTTCAATTTACTCTTAATTCAACTCCAATGCGCGTATTCTATTGGTTTTGAACTCTCATTGTTGATAAAATGGCTTGCGCTCAATCTCACATCAACATCTCGAGTGAGTTTCGCCGCACTAAGGCGCATTTCTCTGTCACTCAAGATGAATGATCTTTCGGCCTCAGAGATTCGAGACGGTGACGTCGCTTCATGCGCCGGCAGCCAAGAATCCCGTTTGGTGGGACACGCGTCTCGGTTGCGGTTCGGGGGGTTCAAATTGTTTGGGACTGCGTTTGGGACTCAATGGTCAAGTCAAAGAGTGGAACGTTTCAGGCGAAACAAAGATTCTCGACACAGTGAGGCGATCGTCTGCTCGATTCGTTGTAGTTCTCGTGGCTGCAGGTCGGCCAGCTCCGTGTTCTTGTTCGCTTTTTTGGAGCGTCGGGGCTTCCGCATCTTGTTCGCAGAGACAAGCAACATGTAAGGAAATCCGCACCCACGCTCAACTTCATGCTCCAGTTCAGGACGTGTTCAACGTCTTCATGGATTGTCCTGATCTCGGGAACCGCATTTGTTTGCCGTGCATTTCTCTTATAAGTCCGAGCTTCATAGTTTCAAGAACTCTTAAGGACAAGCTCTGGGATGTAAGAGCCACCACAGAGATGATCACCAGATTCCTCTTGTAGGAAGGTCGTCGTCTGACCTCTGAGCTTCTTGACAGCTCGTATGGTTCAGGCGTCGTTCACTATGTCGCTGGCCGATGCCTTCTCTCAGATGCTGCCTCGGAAAACTCTGTCGAAATTCAAACGTTCTTAGAAAATGCCCTCAACCACGATGCTTGGATTCAACACTTCGCCAAACTGAAACAGCCCAATGCGGAGGATCCAGAAAATCTCGTTTGTATGGAGTCTTTGGAGGAAATCATCGGAATGGCGCAGGAAACATTTCAATCCGAATTACGTTCACTTAAAGGATCCATTGTCTACTCGTTGCACTGTTCACGCCTTTGTTCTGGTACGCTCGATGCTTCAATTCCCGTTATCACTCGTTCTTTCATTAGAGTGTGGCTTTCGGGATGCTGAGATATTCTTCATGATCCAAGCGGCTCGATTATTCAAGCGTGTTGAGCGTCTGAGTGTCTCGATTGATCTAAGTGCAAAAAATTCCAATGAGGAAGGGAAAAAATTCTTCTCAACGAATTCGGCGGAATCATTTTTGGGACAGCAGTTATGGCGGGCCGTGTTGAGTTTGATGTGCGAAACTCACGAATTCACTGAAGCAGCGCAGTTGATCTCAGATAAGGAAATTTTCAGTTTGGATGTAAGCGAAACGTTGGAGGGCTACGCGACAAACAGCCTTTACCTGTAGGAATCCCAAAAAGGTCTTTTGGGTTTTCTGTTATGTTTGTTTCGAGCAGTGGAGGCTGAAAGTATTAAAACTGATGATGTGATGACAATTATGGATGGTATGCTCCAATCAAATCTCGAGCTTTTCTCCACATTGTTGACTTATTTGGGACAACTGACGCTTTTACTTGATCCTTTAAGCTTGCGTGGCCGCGTAGTGATTCAAGTAAGACAGAAATGTTTGATTCGTCGAAGATTCTTCACCCAAAATTGAATTCGCCCCTTCTGTAGATCTTCCAGCTGATTTTGACAGATCGGTTGAAGAATTTTAGGGAGGCTGCACTTCATTGTTACATTCTGTCTGCAGCGATGCATCAGCGACTCAATCCATTCTCAGTCTATCAAGCATCTCATGAGTTTGGCGGGACTACAGATTCATTGCCAGATCTCACTCTCTACCCGGCGGCTCTTCTCCATGGGTTGGCCTCGTTGTCTTCCAAGATCACCAGATACCAGTCTTTCGGGCATCCGAATGATGGTCCATTGGATTTTCTCCCTCTAATGGTAAGATTTAACGCCAATAGAAGCAATTTCTCAAGTACTTCATTATGATGCTAGGAATTCGACAAAGGACAGAAAGGGATTGTCCCAAATCATGTAGAGCTCCTTCATGTTCAAAGCGCGTTTCTCAGAAGGTTCGTCGATGAAAAACACATCTGTGCTGCAGAATCCTCTTTTATAGTTGTCTGACGCATCTTGAATCAATACCCAGATCTTTCGGATACCTTGTTCTTCCACGCCATTACTTCAACGTTAATATTCTTCACTCCGGTAACATCGTGGTGCGGTCCAAGGTTTCTCTCTCTTGCCTCATTATTTTTTTTTCAAGTTCAACGCTGTGGTGCATGAGCAAGATATCAAACGCTTGGAGAGTCTCGCAATGTGAGCAATTCTGCTTCCCTCTCCTTCCATCTCTCCCAATCCAGATCTAAGATTAGCCTTCTGTCTCTCGGTTCGCGGATGCCGTGTGAAGCTCCAGAAATTTTGAAAGGGACGGCCGCAGAGATCGCACTTCTTCTGGTAGGCGCTACCACACCTCCATCTCGCATCCTTCCAATTGATAGGCGTCTGCGGGATTGTTACATAAAAGTCTCTACCTCTCTAGAAGTTGGAATGTTCCCTACAAAGGGCCGCTCACTCAATTCCTTCTCGCCATCGTCCGCAATGCTCTCAAGGACTCGGATGAAGAAGCTGATGACGCTTGGGTGCGTTGCGCGGCACAGAAGAAACCTGGACGATCGTATGGAACACTTAGTCCACGAATTCCTTCGCCGAGCTTGTCCGCTCGAAGGACTCTCCTTCCACCATCCCGAAGGGCAGAAGAACAGTTTCGCAGGAGCTCCAAGAGAATCGAACGGGAGCAAGATCTGATTGAGACAGTAACGGATGAAGCGTTATCACGAAAGCGTCATAAGGGGAACGATTCTGGATCAGATTTGACTCGAAGAGAAAGAACCGATCAAATGTGGGATTTGATGATTGGCTCATTGGACGAGGCGCTGTGAGTAGCGATGCAGAATTCCATGCATTTCTGTTTCCTCTCAGAAAAGATAAACACTCAGGTCGTCTTTCATCGTTTGAGGTATTTGATACGATTTTTAGAGAAATCACAACTCACTCAAGGATTCGGTTGCCATCCCATGTTGTAAGTTTTTGTTTGTGTGCGTCAACATTGTGTTCTCTGCAGATCTCATGGATCGTCTCTCATCCTTCGCATCTAAACGATCCCTTTCAATTTCTACGAATACTTTCTCAATTTAAATCAACCCCTGAACTCAATTTGCCACTTGTATGTACAAAATCATACTTTCCCCTCACATCTTCGTCCCCCTTAGATTGCAATCCAATATCTCACGCATCTACTTTCCTCATTGACATCTAAGTTTCCTCCATCTCTCCCAACTCTGCTTCAATTTGATCGTTGGCTCGAAGCAGACGCAGATGGTCAGAAATCGACTCTTTATGTTCTTTTATGCTTCTTCGTTATTCAGACACCAAAACTGTGGAATATGGTCGTCGGCTTCTTCTTGACGTTCTCCGTGCATAAATTCGTTTTTTCATCAGAATCGCTTTTTCTTACTCGAAATGTGTTTTACCAATTTCCATCTTAAAACCAACGACCAAAAATTCCTGTACTTCCTTCTTTTTTCTCTTCTTCTTCCTCCTTGGTTGCCAATTGCGTTAGTCCAGCGGTTGTCGTCCCTTCGAATCCCCCAAACCCAAAAACGCTGAATATTCCCGTGGACGACTGATCAAGGCGTTCCTCCTCTACAGAAGACCTTTGCCGTTGGGGAGACTCAGTACTTTCGTCATCTGGAGACTTCTTCAGAGATGGAAGTGAAAGATGAGACGAAGTTCCTGGTTCATCGATTGATTCCCTCCGCTTTTTCTTTTTCTGCTTTTTCTCTCCTTGCTCCTCTGTCCCTGCCTCGCTCTCGCGTCGTGCTTTCTTCTGTCTCACTTTTTCTGCGATGATCTCCAGTCTGCTTCTGAGTTTTGCGTTTTCTTTCTGCAATTCCTCATATGCTGCTTTCATATCCCCACTCTCTTGTTCACCCAACTTTTCAACGTCCACCAGTTCCGCATTTTTCTTTGCTTCACGCAGTTCATCTAACATTTTTTTATTTGCTTCTTCCTCTCCCATCAGCTTATCAAGCAAACGCTTGATTTCTTCTTCCTGTGCTTTCTTCTCTTCCACACTCGGTCTCTCTGATAATTCCCTTTTAAGGTCAGCAACTTGTTTTTCTATCTCTCTTTCTCGAAGGGAAAGCTTTTCCTGAATCTTTTTCAATTTTTCGGAGACTTCATTTTTCTCATATTCAACAACCTGCATCTTTGATTTGGAAGCTTGAAATTGGCCTTCGACGACCTTCACCTTCTTTTCTAATTCCCTGATTTTATCGTCGCGACTGTCTGGCTCGAGTGTGTCCGTCTTGCGTCCCATTTTCTTCAGGTCATCCATCTCTGCCTCCATGGCAGTTTTGGTTTGCGTCCATTCTTTCTCGCGAGCCACCATTTCCTCCTGGCGTTTTTCCAGCTGCACGTTCGTAGCAGTAAGCTCCTCCATTTTTCGGATGTTGTCGCCGTCATCATGCGCGCTCAATGCCCCTTGAAGACGTTCAATTTCCGCTTGCAACGCATCCCTTGCCCGCACCCATTCATTCTCGCTATCCTTCTGGCGTTTTTCCAGCTGCACGTTCGTAGCAGTAAGCTCCTCCATTTTTCGGATGTTGTCGCCGTCATCATGCGCGCTCAATGCCCCTTGAAGACGTTCAATTTCCGCTTGCAACGCGTCCCTTGTCCGCACCCATTCATTCTCGCTATCCTTCTGGCGTTTTTCCAGCTGCACGTTCGTAGCGGCAAGCTCCTCCATTTTTCTGGTGTTGTCTTCTTCGGCCTGCACTTTTGTGCGCAAGGCCTCATTAAGACCGTCAATTTCTGCTTTCATCTCATTTTTCGTCAACAGAGCACTGTTTGTCATTTCCTTTTGTGCTTGCTCCAGCTGCGAATTTTCTTTAAGAAGATCTTCTATTCTCTTGCTTTGATTGTTTAATAGCTTTTGGTTTTCGCAATCCACAGCTTTGTATCCCTCCATTTTTTCTTCCGCATCCTTGATGGCCTTTCTCAAAATGTCCTTCTCGGCTTCAAGTTCACTCAGACGAGAGTCTTCCGTATTTTTTGCCCTCTCTCTTTCAATCTGCTGACGCAACTCTTCACACTCCTTCTTCAGGGCTTCTGCTTCTGATCCCCTCCTTTCTTTCTGTTTCTCTAGCTTGCTTTTTGCTTTTTGTAAGTCTCTCGCTATTTTTCCATTTTTCTCAAGAACTTCAGATAATTCTTGCATTGATGCGTCCCGCTGCTCCGTCAACTCGGCAACTTGCTTCTGGGATTTTTCTAACAAGTCACGAGCAACGTCCAACTCCTCCTGCACTGCTTTTGCGGCACCAACCGCACCTTCAATTTTATTCTGGGACTCACTGGCAGAGACCTCCATCTCGTGACGAATTTTCGCGTCTGCAGACGAACATGTGACTTTTCAAACGGCAAATGCTTACATAAAACTTTCAACGAATCAAGGTTCTTCCTCGTCACGTCGTATCGGGCTTCAAGGTCACGTTCCCCTTCGGCTTCATGAGCCAGGAGTCGGCCCTCTGTTTGTAGCGCCGCCTTTAGAGGAGCCTCCCACGCTTCTTGTAGGCTTGCAGCGTAGTTCAATTTTTCTGTCAAAATTTTCACCTCATCCCGGAGTTTAAGCTCCTCCTTATTCGCCCTTTCTGCAGCAAAGTCATTTCGTTACCACACCAGCGTCGAATACACATACGAGGAAGAAGAGACCATACATCTTGTGTTGCTTGGGCCTTCAAGGTTTTGATTTCAGCCTTATAAGTTTTTGCTTCTTCTGTTTTTTCGGACAGAGCAGATTGCAGTTTCTCCAGATCATGGACCGATTTTTTCTGAACGGCCTCGAGCTCTTTAATTTTGCGGTCCATGGAATCAATTTGGTTCTCTTTTTCAATTAGAATCATCCGCGTTTTCTCATCCACTGTCTTCTCCTTTTCCAGTTTGCTTCTCTCCTCCTCAAACCGTTCCCTCGCTCGATCCAATTCACTACACCGTTCGCTCAATCGATCGATTTCTTTCGTTCGCTCTTCTCTTTCGGAGACAAGAGTCATGAGCTCTTCTCTCAAGTTGGTTATCTGATTTTCTAATCCAGACCTCAGCTCCGTCAATTTTCTGTTATTCTCTTGAGCTAATGTCAACTCTTTCACCTTTTGGATGCACTCTTCTGTTGCTGCCTGCTTCTCTGCGTCCAAGTTCTCCAGTTTAGACATCAATGAGTCGCGATGGATACAAACTTCATTCAATTTTCTTTCAAGCTCAGTTGCTCGAGTGTCGGAATCAGATATTGCTTTCCTGGCTGCGGTCAATTTTTCTTCCAAGCCAGTTATCGTTTTTTTTACTTGCATCCAATGTCGCGCTCCATTTTGCTTCCAACGCCTCCTCGTCCGCCTTCTTCTGCACTTGATGTTTTTGTTCTGTTTCTCTCCTCGCATTCGTAATTAATGCCTCGAATTCTTTTCTCTCCAGCTCAGAATTTTTTTTAGCCTTTTCCAGATCTCCTTGAATCGCGGCCAAATCAGACGACAGCTTCTTCACTTCGCATTGCAGCAAGCGATTCGTTGTCTCAGAATCCTTCCCGCTTTGTTTTTTTTCTTCTTGCAAGGTTGTGTTTTCTTTTCTCATTTCGTCAGCAATTCCTCTCAACCGATTCAATTCAAGTTCGTGACTCTTCTTCTCGTTCGCTAGCTTATCTTCAAGATGCTCCACTTCTTTCCTAAGCTCCGCCTTCAGTTCTTGAGCAGTTCGACTGGCTACTTCCGCTTTTGACTCTTTTTCTCGTGCGGCAAACGCTTCCTCCCGAAGGTGGCCAAGAGAGATTTTCAACCTTTCCTGGAGGTCCAAATTCTGGAGTAAGAGGCGTTCATATTCCTGGTTTTTTTGCGTCATGCATGATTGCAACACAGCCATTTCTGCCTCCAAAATTTGACAACGAGATTGAGCTTTCTCGAGGGACGCTCGGCTCAGTTGCTCCTTGTAGAGCGCATTTTCTTTTTCGCAGGTTTCTGTCTCCAGAGATCGCCTTATTGCTGCCTGCCTTTGACGCTCTTCATTTCTCGCTTTCTCAACGGCCTGACACCGGCACGATGTATCGATACTATCAACCCTTGAAGCGGTGTCTTTTACCTGAGTTTGCTGAGCTAATACCTCGACCTGTAACTCTCTGGTTTCAGCAGCGACGACGGCGTCTACCAGCTGAAAGCATAACGGTAGAAGAACCCAGTCGCTGAATATCCCCACCTTCATTCTATCTGGAAGATTGTCAGACGTATTGAACTCCTGCATTTAAATTCCACTGATTCCCAAAGTCTTGATCAACTCACTTGGAACTTGAGCTTCTTGTTGAATCTCTCAGTCTTCGCCGCACAGAGTTTCAATTGTGAAATATGCGCCGTCAGCCGGTTTATCACTTCATCTTTTTCTGAGAGCTGCCTTATAGTAGCGACATAATCTTTCGGAAACGCCAACACCTGAAAAACCGATCGCTGACGGAATTCAATTGTCTGCCTACATGCGAAAGAGTTCGACGGGTCTTCGGTGGAGTTCGCATTTTGGTTTCACGCCACAAGGCATCGAAGCACGATTGCGAGAAACTCCCCAGAGCTCTTCGAGCGGAGGCATTTGGGAAAGTACTCTGAGGGACAGAAGCTTCGAGGTGTCGCATGATCGCTTCTTTTGACGAACCGTTTTGGAGGATGAAGGATGCTTGGGGATCTTGTGATGAATAGTTTCATTCTTCGGATTTGAAACAAAATTAAAGTAAGATTCCATACGGAGGTCTTCAAATATGGAGGAGGGGGATAAACCAAACTGTGTTTTATGTTTGGCCATCGGTGATTCAAAACCTTGAATGAAAGAAAGGTTTGTGGAGTATCCGATGTCAGGAGAAACCTTTGAATGTGGAGTCCGGGACGCTAGAGACGGTCCCATTTGGACCGAGATGCACTTTTTTCAGGGGCGGACGGTTTACTCTGGAGGTATATTCTTGTGTTGCTGCCTATGGGTTTGACTGCTAGTTATGGATTCTCGCCGCGATGTTTCCGAAAATGTTGTTGAGCAACTAGTTCCTCCGATTTATCTGAAGTTCCAGACGTTGTAAAACTACAAGAACGATCCCATAGAGCCTCTTATTCCTGTCTTGCCTGCGGTCATCCACGCTACGCCAGCTCCCTTACGCGGCCTTCGACAACTCAGAT
>NW_026578550.1:0-33009 GCF_029603195.1 Condylostylus longicornis
ACCCAGCGACACCCATAGAAGGGATTTGGGACTTGGGAGTGAAGTTGATGACGGCAGTCCACACCTGAATACTGGAACATGAGGATTTGCCTAATTTTGAAGGATCAAGTCTGACGTGACAATCCACTGGCTGCCCCCCCCTCATAGGTTGAATCATCATTTGAGCTAGCAGCGTCCCTCAGTTTATACCTAATATAGAAACTTATGTACTGTACTATTTTCGCTGATTGTCTCCTCAGATTTTAAATTTTGACTCACACCCATTGACATCTTAAATTTTTGCAATTATTTCGTTCTGTGTTATAAATGTGATTCCCTCATACCAAATTGACTCTCTCATATTTGTATGAGGACTACGAAAGGTTTTTTTCCTTGACCTCCCACTTATTGGCTTGTCCCGCTTTATTGCCACCCTCCCTCCAATTACTGGCACCACTTCAAAGAGGTTCTAATCAATATGTTATCGACTGAAAACATTTTTTGCGTTATGCTTGTGCATTCATTGGCTCCTGGCATTTCTTGTGGCCTTTTTTGAATCCTTTGCAATTTTTTTTTCCTGACTCGCTATGTCCTCTTCACCCTCATCAGAATCACCGTCACTGATTCATTCACTCTCTGACAATCATCTACCGGGTCCTGGTAATGTCCACGTGTTGTTTGTCCTGTTATCGCGTTATTCTGATTTTATATTCTAATGTCTTTATTTCCTGTTTCTCAGTTCGTAGAGAGTCTGTAGATTTCTTGACAATGGCGTGCCCGCGTGTGCATTCAGATTATGAATCTCGGTTCAACACTGGAGTCCAGTCGTCTTCAGATGATGCTTTGAGACGAAAATCGTCTAGCAAATCTTCCTCTCTGAATTTTTCTCATTTGGATGTCGACAGTCTTGCGAAGTCGCTCAATACAGAAGAAATCAACACTGTGAGTCTTTCTTCTACCAATGAGTGACTAAAAGAGAACACGTATTTCACCAATTTACATATTTGATGAAAACATATTTGATGAAAACATATTTGATGAAACATATTTGATGAAAACATATTTGATGAAAACATATTTGATGAAAACATATTTGATGAAAACATATTTGATGAAAACATATTTGATGAAAACATATTTGATGACCATATTTGATGAACATGTCAATATTTGGGCGTTCAATTGTTTCAGTTGTTGGCACTCTTCCCTTTAATGGATTATGACACCAAAAATGTGCGAGACTCAGGGGCTTCACCATCACTGCATTCCCCTCACAGTTTCGCTCAAGCTTCTCCGAGGTTTTCGCCTTATGACTCTTTTTCGTTGATGAAGCCTCGATGCGACACAGATGCAGCTCACTGGGACCGTGCCATCCCTGACGACAATCTGCCGTCTCAAATGCAACAACAGTATTCATCTCCAGAACGATTGCAAGCCCTTCTTTCGCTCGCTAAAGAATCTCAATCGGTTAATCTGTTGAAGCATCAGAAATCTCAATTGTCTCATAAAAAAATGCCTTGATGATCTTCAGACGGAGAAGTCGTGGCACAAGTTTAGTTCTCAATCCACATGCGATTCACCACATTATGACAACTTTCCACCACTCCAAACCACAATCTCGTCTGACCAGTTTCCATCTCATGGAACTCTAATCAAACAGAAGTCATCTGAACCAACAATCCACGTTGAGAATCAGCTAAGATTCGTTGCTTGTACTGTTAATGCAGTCAACCCTTGCGACACCCTTGTTTGGCCCAATCCTGAATGGAAAACAGTCCAACGACCAGACAATCGCAGTAAACCATTATTCCGCATTGATTGGTCTATTGGGAATGTCTTCAATGTAAATGACAGTAACTCGTAGATTCAATAGGATCCCACATTTAGAATCCAATAGTATCCCACATTGAGAATCCAATAGTATCCCACATTGAGAATCCAATACATCCCACATTTAGAATCCAATAGTATCCCACATTGAGACCGTCTAGACATAAACTCATCCCCTGAGAGCCTCTTCTTATTGTCCCAGATCCCTGTTCGTGTCGGTATGAGTGGGGTCCATCATTTCGCCACGTTTCTCAACTCCAACTGATCTCAAATCGATGTGGATCAACCTCTCTGTTAGCGGAGAAGACAAACAAGACCCTCCCGCTTCAACTTTTAGCGGTTCGATTTCTTCTATATCTGATTTCAATTTTTCAATTAAATTTACAGTGAGGGCAATCGACATTGTTTTCGTTTCATATTGTTTCATTGACAGTCAACTTCTGACGCTATGGTGAAGTTTGGGATCCTCGTAGGACAATCCTACTCTGGTCCGCACACTCACTTATTTCGCAAAGCTCCCTGGTCAACACCGAGAGAGTTTGGACGAATGGCAGATTTGCTCTCTTCCTCTGATGCAAATGAAATTACAGTTGGTCCGTGCGTCGATTGACTCCCTTCGACGATCCGCTCTTTGTTTTCTTCAGTTATTGAAATCTACGACATCCTCTTTCCTGATAACCTTGCGACTGTTCCCCAATCACCACCCGCTCTTCCGATGACCCCATCGTCTTCCTTCAGCTCGACGCCATTCAGTCAAACCAGGCAACGGTCCGTCAGTACTTCGTGTTTGGGACTCATGGGCGGACATCATTTTTCAAAAAGTGTTTCTTCCTCGAAGAAACGCCTTTTCACTTCGAGCGTTTTAACAAGTGGACCTTCGCAATTAACTTACGAAATGGAAGGCAAGGCTTTTGACTAATTCATTATTATGTTACTCTTTATTGCGATAGGAAAATCTTTTGAGTCTTTAATTCAGTCGAAGGCCGAAATCCAACGCCAAACTTCTGTCAGTCTTCGAGGTGTCTATTCCGGCGCATCATCCCGTTTTTCTCTTGCAGGCGGTGGAGCTCGTCAGTAACATCCTTGCCGCAACAGCCACGCAAACGGATCAGCAAAAGGCGGTCGAACTTCTCCGTTTTGCTGTTTGCGCTTGCCAGCGTGATGATTTTTCACTCTCACCGAGTCAAATCTTTTTGGAGGGGTAATTTGGTTTCAAGTCACCAATTCTAAGTTCCTTTTTCAGAATTCATCAATGTATTCAAACAAGATTACGGGGCCCCCAAAATGCGTTGGCTGCCCTGAATCTCCGTTATCTGTTGAACGACTGTCTGAACGAAGCTGCAGAGCCAGGTGAGAGTTTCGCTTACAAACACAACTCATTCGATTACTTTGTTTCAGGCTTTCTTTCTGATGAACAATTCGGGTCCATACAGGAAGCTCTTCCCGTGAAACGACTTCGGGCTGAAACTTTGATATAGATGTGAATAGATATTAGAGACGATTAAATGTGACCAAATGTCGCGATGTTACAGAAATCTCTTTAAGAACTATTTTGACTCTCAAACAGAGTCTCTCGATTTTGGCACCGAAATTCGTTCATTTCTTCCAATTAGGAGGTTTTTTTCGTCTGCCTCTTCTTTTTGTTCTTTTTTATCTGCATGAACGTTAAGACTCGATTACTCAATTTTCTATTTTTTAATGATTCTTAAACCATTGTAAAGCCATTAAGCCTTTTCACCTCCAAATGTGTGTGTCTCATAATTTCTGTCAGGTGGGTGATTCTTCGCATTTGTCTTCATGAAGCAGAATTCTGCGCTTCTATTTGTTTGTTTTGCTGTAGCATTATGTCATTTGGGACACTCCCATGTTCAAGGGGCGGATGGGACCGTTTCCTCCATCAACATTTCCGATGACGGATACATCAGAGGTCGACGGTTGTACTCAAGCTTCGCTGGTGAAATTATTGATTTTCTTGAAAAACTTCTAGCCCTTTTGAAAAGCAGAACAACAGTAAGCTATAAATGGATGAATCTCGAACTTATTTTTTATGCAGACAACAACCACATTACCTTGGGAAGATCAATTCGATCTATCGGCTTCTGTGCGTCTCTGAAGTGATTAAATCCTCTTGAACTCTTTATTGTTCCATAGACTACAGAAGCTCCGTTTTGTTCAACATGCCTGATGGATTTTTGTCACCAGATTGAATGTTGTCTTGAATGTGGAGCTTGCGTTGGACAAGGTATTCATTGATTGTATTCTTCCCACGTTTCAACTAGCATAGACAACTTGTTCATTCCTCCCCCCAGAACCCAAAGACTTTGATTTCTCATAAGGTCCCGTCCTTCTCGTTTCCAGGGTCTTGCCTCCCAGTTCATACTTGTGGAATTTGCTACCTTAATAATTGCGGACTTCCCAATTGCGATCTCCTGTGCCCGCCTTTATGTCCGCTTAAACGGCCCCAGACGCATTTTGGAGATCCTTCAACATAGAGGCGAATGGTTTTGTAAGCCATATTTTTTTCAAGCCCGCTTGTTCAATATTTTTTCTAATGCTTTTTTTCGTACATTATGCGGCTTCGCTCTTATTTTTTCAAACTAGCGACTGGTGGTGTGACTGTCAACGATGAAAACGTTGCCTCCTCTCCTCTGGTGTTCCTCATGTGTCTCGATACGGAATTCCTTCCCGCCTTTCAGTTTCGGTCTATACCTTTGCTATTATCAATCGTACGTTTGGTAAATGCCTTCACCCCAGTTATTTCATTTGTTTGTCAGTCTCCTGACGGAGTACGCCATGAAAGCATCCGCATTTTATTTGAACTCCGTGGCCCCTTTGTTGTTCTATTCCCTTTATGTATTTATCCTCATTGCATCCATCTCTGCCATAAGGACGCTTTTCCCCTTCTTAAAGGCATCTTTTAATGTATCTCGATGGATTGCACTCATAGCGTGCTTATTTTTCATTGCTCGCTCCTGTTTTATTTTTGTTCCTATTTTTCATCCATGCTTCTGCAGAACCAATAGTTGGTACTTTGTACTTCATCCTGCCATTTATTTTGACCTGCAAGCGCGCTAGCACACCAAATGGTGAACACGAGCACAACTTGAGACTACTCATGGGACAGTATCAATTGGGTATCAGAAAACAAGCACAAACGAATGTCAGTTTGAATCATTTATGGCTTTCTCGAATACGCTAAGAGTCGCAGAGTCTTATGAGAGTTTGCTTCCAGAAGAACTTCCTTCCACGACTCTGAATAATGGTTGGACGCTGAAAGAGTATCGTCCTCCACAAGTTCTGCTCCCTAGCGGGCGTGGGTCTGAGCCCTCTAGTGCGAGGATTCCTGCCAAAACATTGGCACGGAATGAATTTTTTCGCGAGCTGTAAGTTCCAATTTTACGGACTCATCAACTCATCAACGCTCCATGTGCGAAGGATGCCCGCCAATAATTGGTCGACCGCCAAATTGGGGGGACACAAACCCACAGCATCGTAAGCAACACCTCACAGCCTTCTTCTGGGATCCTCCATTTTTAGAGACGACAAAAGCATCTTGGACATCGTGGCGATGGTTATTTCTCATGGACAAAGCCTCACTCAATGCGACAAACATAGTGATAAACCCTTGGAAGAATACCTAGTTCAGCTCATCGACAGCATCATTCATCCAACCAAAACTGCATCCGTCGATAACAAGCTGACCGATTCCGCCCTGAAGAAGCTTCGTCAGGAACTCAGGAGAACGTTGTTTGACGAGCGTGGGATGAACCACGAGACGAACGCTTCTTGCACTTTATTGGCGCTCACTGATCTTATTGTGGAACACTATCCCAATCTTACGTAAGTCCTAAATTACTGACATGTCGTTGATCGTGGTGGTTTATCAGTGAATGTTGGCCAGAAAAGATTTTTCCAGGAGCCAATTTAGACGCGTTGAAGAATTTATATCAATTGAAGATGTTCAAAGCCTACGGAATGCGCTGTGCCTCAACGTACTTGCAATTCGTCTTGCAGAAAATCGACACACCAACCTCCCGCGACAAAGCACTGGCTGGTTATGGAAGAAAGTTCCTCAGACGCTTTCTTCGCAAGACCGCTTTCAATCTTCCCGGTCTAATTCCAGAACTGACGATCGAGGGTTCACATCTCCATCACCATCTTGAAGACTATGCGGATATTGACATTGAAGGCGTCAGAAGAGACTCATATCGTTTTAAGGGGTTGAGGCTCAAGGAAGGACTCGATTATTTTAATTCGTGGAAGTTTCCGATTGACTACGAACAAATCTTTCTTGAGAGACCCACCAAGGAAAACGTTAATGTCTTGCGACACTCATCAACGCTCCATGTGCGAAGGATGCCCGCCAATAATTGGTCGACCGCCAAATTGGGGGAACACAAACCCACAGCATCGTAAGCAACACCTCACAGCCTTCTTCTGGGATCCGCCATTTTTAGAGACGACAAAAGCATCTTGGACATCGTGGCGATGGTTATTTCTCATGGACAAAGCCTCACTCAATGCGACAAACATAGTGATAAACCCTTGGAAGAATACCTAGTTCAGCTCATCGACAGCATCATTCATCCAACCAAAACTGCATCCGTCGATAACAAGCTGACCGATTCCGCCCTGAAGAAGCTTCGTCAGGAACTCAGGAGAACGTTGTTTGACGAGCGTGGGATGAACCACGAGACGAACGCTTCTTGCACTTTATTGGCGCTCACTGATCTTATTGTGGAACACTATCCCAATCTTACGTAAGTCCTAAATTACTGACATGTCGTTGATCGTGGTGGTTTCTCAGTGAATGTTGGCCAGAAAAGATTTTTCCAGGAGCCAATTTAGACGCGTTGAAGAATTTATATCAATTGAAGATGTTCAAAGCCTACGGAATGCGCTGTGCCTCAACGTACTTGCAATTCGTCTTGCAGAAAATCGACACACCAACGTCCCGTGACAAAGCACTGGCTGGTTATGGAAGAAAGTTCCTCAGACGCTTTCTTCACAACACCGCTTTCAATCTTCCCGGTCTAATTCCAGAACTGACGATCGAGGGTTCACATCTCCATCACCATCTTGAAGACTATGCGGATATTGACATTGAAGGCGTCAGAAGAGACTCATATCGTTTTAAGGGGTTGAGGCTCAAGGAAGGACTCGATTATTTTAATTCGTGGAAGTTTCCGATTGACTACGAACAAATCTTTCTTGAGAGACCCACCAAGAAAAACGTTAATGTCTTGCAACACTCAGCAACTTCTCCATCATCAATTGACGCTGTGAGTCATTATCTGTATCACGACCACTTCCTTGCTCATTTCTGGTCTCTTCCATATTTTGTTGTTTGTAATTCAGCAAGGGAGACAAATCACCTGCCTGCCTTTTTTGTTCGAGTCGTTCATTTCTGCAAATCGCAAGGGGAAGAAGAAAAAGAAAACGCATCAGAGTCGATCGACGAAGAAGTTTCAGAGAACGGAGAAACGCAGTCGTCGGAGGAAAAACATGGAACGACACAAAAAACATTAAGCATCGCTGGATGAGCCACTGCCATCCGTCGTGTTTGGTTTTTCGTGTTCTGAGTCGATCCTTTAGTGTCTTCAGTGTTTTATCGTTTCTTGTCTATATTGCTGCTTTCAATGTGCATACATCTGGAGATCAGTAAGATCTGCCTAGCAACAATGTTTGCACGACTTGCATCGTTTAATCAAACTGTAATGCTCCATATCTTGCTGATAAACTGCAATATAGATTTCTTTTAACCGCAAAATCGTCGCTACTAGTGGTGTATTGGAATGCCGCTAGCTGAGCGTCGTTCAGTTCAGTTCAACAGTACACAGTAAGTCCAACAACACGGATTTGTCATTTCTTTGCAGCCACGTTACGCATCACGCTCACGACCATCATCATCCAATTATTTCTTTCTACGTGGTTTTTTGGCTTCGCCTGAAGCATGCGCCCCAATCACTCTGCATGGTACAAACAAGCAACATTCTCAACACGAACTTGCTATAAGAACGCAGCGCATCCGCGACTTACGCATTTTCTTTGAGGCTAGAGGCAGCTAATTGAACCTACGTGCCCCACACCTAATTACAAGTGTGCACCCACTAAACTACAGTCAGCGCGTACTCTCGACTACGTAAAATGGAGCATCCACGTTCCACTGACCACTTTGACATTGAAGGCGAGGGAACACCACCCCCTTCAAATTCCTTGAACGAGCCTGGCTCTTCTACTGAGAAGTTGGTTCGTGATCTGTCGAAGAGCTGTTGCCGAACCGGCGGATGGGGTACAAGAGTGGGTTGGGGGAACTGTGACGAGGGCCAACCTTTTAGCAGGCACCAAGTTTGTACAGCCGTGGGACAAAGAAAAGGGGAAGCTCCCAGACGTGGGAACTAGACAACACGCGGATACAGCGATGGAAAATCTGTGCCATAACTCTCGTGGACGATCACGCCATCTAGCTACCCTATGACTTTACGGCTCATCTACTGACGTCACGGCCAACGAAGTGACTCCAACTCCTACTTCGCGCTGTCTTCGTGGTCTCATGCTTTCCTACACGTCTTGCCACAAGCTTGACATTTCCCGTTGCACGCATCCACGCGTGCAGCGAAATCAAGCTGAAGAAGCCCGTTCCCACGATACTAGAGCGACCGTTGACCAATCTGTGGATGACTCTTCACAGTCAACAATTCCACACCAACTAGAGTGCAAGGAGAGACCACTCTCTATGACTCCACACGTTGGGAGGCATCGTGAGTCCCTCTCTGGTGTGTAACAGTTGCTTTTAAACGGCTTCACTGAAGTTTTGAGTTGCAAAAAAGAAAACAAACAGAAGGACTCCAAACATAATAGTCTCATTAGCACCTTCGATTCTCGTCTGTCTCAAAGTCGTGTCCCAAAATCATGGTTTCCCTGATAATTTTGTCTAATGAGCAAGCAATTACTATGTCGACACTTGGGATAGTAAACAGCCATATTTTGGAAAGTAGCGCCTCAAAGCAAAAAAATTCTAAGAACTTCTTCAGAACAGGAAAGAAATATCCGCATCATAGAAATCAATTCTTACAAAAGAGAGAGTTAAAACTGTTCTTGCAATTCGAAGGTTTGTTATTCTCAAGAGTAAGATTTCTTGATTTACAACAAGTATGGTTTCTTGATTTACAACAAGTATGGTTTCTTCGAATCAATCAAAGTCTTCAAGTGCGAGACTGTGTTGCGCCACCGGGACTCTTTTTCGCTGAAGCGTTTTGATGCTTCAGACATTAAACTCTCAGAGTTCTTCTGAACTCTTTCTAATTCGATTTCAAGACGTTGAATTTCCTACAAGAGAAGAGTCGAAGTTTGGATAAGCGTCAAACATACAGATTGAGATTTCAGTTCCTTTTGCTTCAATTCATTGCACTCATGGATTGCAGCTGCCAACTACAGAAAGACCACACAGGCACTGATGTTAACACATTGTAGCAGTACCAAAGAGTCTGATGTTCCTAGAGCTTGTAAGAGGTTTAAAGTGAACCGTTGATGCAGGCGAAGCTCAGCCGACACAACGGAGAGAACATCGTCATTGGAAAGTGTCTCCAATAGGGGCGGAGATGTCTGATCGGCTGATAAAAGCGCGATGAAGCAACAGCTCTGGGGAGCGCACTACTTACTAGAGGCCACACAACTTTCATCTGGACTCAATAGAGACGCGAGAGATTGAAAAATACTGGAATCTTCAGAAAATATCTGAAGGACAAAAGAAAAAAGAAAGTCTGTTCAGAAAATATCTGGAGGACAAAAAAGAAAGTCTGTTCTGATTTGTGCTGCGAGCCACTAAGTCTCTTCAGAATCAAGTGAACATCTTACTGGGTGTTGAGCCCCAAACGAGTGTTTGCAGATTTTAGAAACGTTTTCAAGTTGTTGAGTTGCTGGTTGTGCCAATCGCATCAGAGATTGAAAGAGTCTTGGATGTAATTGAATTGTTGGAAATAGAAGTCGTAATAATGAGTTTGATACTTTTGTTTCATTTAATCCAAATTCTTTATCGGATTGAAATTCCGGCGACACATTTTGATTGAAATCTTCAAAAATCGAAGCGGCAGATTTTGGAAGAGGAAAGCCATAATTCGAAGGACTTTGGATCGTTTCTCTGAAATCTCTGAAATTCTTTGTTTCTTCTTTTTGAAATTTCATTCTTGAAGTGAAAATTTCGGAATTGACGACAGCGATTAGGTGAGATTTTCCAGCACCAACTGATACAACACCACGACCTACAGAAAGCTGCGTTTTAAGAATGTTGACTCCAGAAATCACTTTTTTACCTGACAGCCCTGATATCATCATCGGGACACCGGGGGAATCTGGAGAGACTGAAGAAGATTGGATTGCCAGCGTATCCGACTTTGTCGAAGTTCGTTGACATGAAGTGATTGCAGCTTCTCTAACAAATGCGGAAGTCAAAACGTCAGAACCCCAAAAATAAACATTCGACAATTTGGTCACACAAACTGTCCACCGATACCCACAATAAATCTGAATATTGACAAATGACAGTTTGATAGCAGTTGCATGTTTATTCGTTGCCTACCGATGCGGCAGCTTCGCCCCCAAGCAATACGGGGTTCACCTTCGTCGGAGTCCGATTGATTCGTTCGTCACCAGAAAAGCCTGTCAAGGAAAACACCATCTACAGAGTGATGGAGACTCGAACGTACTTGTCGCGAAATTTGAGAGACCCCATGTGTAGACGTCCCCCTGGAAACACACAAATCAGAAGCAAACATTGAAACGGTTTGTACCGTCTGTGTGATGACACCGCTGTGGTCTAATCCCAAAGAAACATCAGAGACACAAAGAGAAGGAATGGGCGATTTGCCTAGCAGTGATGTGACCGATGTAATAGAAACTTCATCTTCAGTTTGAAGACACTCCTTGCTTTGAACAAAATTGACAATTGATGGAATCTTTGAATTGCTTATCTCTTGGCTGATGCCCAGTTGTCCTTGACTATTGCTTCCCCACATGAATAAGATCCCGCTGTTTGTGAGTGCTGCCGAATGCAAACCACCACAAGCCACTCGAACCACTCGATTGCTGTTAATTGGGTCTATGGAGGTATTGGGGATATCAAGATTATGGGTGCAAAGAATTCTACCGGATTCTTTTGATGATTCCGTTAAATTGTCTTCTGGTACACTTGGAAATAAACCGGGAATCAAACAAGGAATGAAACGGTCGCTTGTATCATTTCCATGTCCCAATTGACCTAAACAACCAAATAAAATCTATATTAGATGCGGCTGGCTCACCAGAAGAGCCAAGACCCCAAGTGAATACCCATCCAGGGGGAACTTCTGTTACACACATTGAATGCATTCCTCCTCCAGAAATCGATGAAACAACATACGGCTCTAATGCTGAGATCTTCGTTGGATGATTCACAGATATATCCGCGCCGTGTCCCAATCTTCCTGAAATCATGCATGTATTTGGGACAATCGTCATCCATCCCTATTGACTGGATCGAATGAGCTTATAATGAAGTACCGTTTCCACCATGCCCCCAAGAGTAAACCACTCCTTCATTATCTAAAGCCAGACAGTGACGCCCTCCGCAAGAGATCTGTGCAAAGCAATCAACTGACAACTTGTTCATGCTCGTGTGAGGGTTTACCTACTTGCGTGATTTTATGACGGGCAAGATCGGAAACCAAACGAGGAACCGAACAGTACTTTCCAGTTATTCCTTCACTCTCGCTATCAGTCGATTTTTGCTTCAAATTTAATGAACGAGATTCAGCATCTCCTTCAAATCCAATCATGTCCGTTCCCTTAAAGCAATGTCCCAATTGTCCATCCGAAGCAAGTCCCCCTGAGAAATAGATGCTTCGACTTCGCTAGATACCAACGATTGTCGAATATACCAAGGGAGGAATGTCCTTACACGTGTACAACTCTCCCGACGATGACAAAATTGCTGAGTGATAAAGACCGCAGGACGCGGAAACGAAAGAGCAGTTGTTTGGCGCATCAGGAACTGAGAGACGAGTTTGTGTTTATGGACTCGATTTGTTAACTCACTGCAGACTGCATTGAATAAACCAGTTTTCTTTGTTGCTTGATTGCTTGTATTGTCATCTCTTACGATACAATCCACTTCGAGATTGATTTCACCCAAGGAATAAAGATTTGATGTGTTTGATGTAAATCGATCGGAACTCTGCTGCTGACCCATTGATGGCAACAATCACCCATACGATCAAATTTGAATGAATTGATGTCAACAATGTAACAAACTTTTCAAGTTGTCCTTCATGAAGAAACTCAATAGAAAAGCGATTAGCTGGGACTAACTGTGAAGATATCTATACATATACATCTATAAATAAATGTATCTATAAATAAATGTATCTATAAATAAATGTATCTATAAAGATGTGTCTATAAAGATGTGTCTATGAAGATGTGTCTATAAAGATGTGTCTATAAAGATGTGTCTATAAACCTATCCATAAATATAAGCTGAATGGGTTATAACTAAATAATAAATACAAAAAAATGAACTATCGAAATTCATACAGATAAATTGTTGAAAAATCGGGATCTCTTGGGAGAAAAAAACTTCCATATGCAAACAGACCCATCACCAGCTCCAGTTGCAACCAGCTGAAATGTACTAAACATTTGGGACACGGGAGATATGGAAGTCTCACCTCTTTGGTTGGGCTCATCGTAGCATAAAGTACACGCGCTGAGTGTCCCTCGAAATGATTTTTCTGCAACAACAAAAATTAAATTTTTTAGATGAAACGCCGCACTTTAACGAGCGAGACACGGTGATTGTGTTCTTGTTGGAAATCAGAACGAGAATTTCGAGCAGGTTGATCTTGTAATTGGGTTGAACGCTTCAGATCATGAAAGTCCCAAAGAATAAGTTGATTGAGAGTAAAGCCATGCGTTGACAACAACTGATTCGTCGATTTGGACCACAAGAGATTACAAACCTTGGAAAGCAAAGAAAAATACATCGAAATGTCTTTTCGTCCTACTTGGCTTCCCGATTCCACCGTCGTTAAAAGTTTTCCATACGAGATTCCAGCGCTTGAATTTCCTGATTGAATCTCATTCGGCTGATTGGAACATCGAACATCCCACAATCGGATACATTGGTCGTTGGTACCACCTCCAGTTGCCAAAACACCGCATGTCGAAGGACACCAACTCAAAGCTTTTACCGCTGCCTAACAATTTAAAGAAGAATTTAAAGAACAATTGAAAGAACAATTGAAAGAAACAGGGTCAACTCACTCCATGCTCTTTCAATTTCATTACTGGTTGATCATATCCAAGCTGCCAGATAAACACCTTATTATCGTTTCCACCAGATGCAAGTGTGCCATCCGATAGACCAATTGCCGAGGGACACCAACGCAACCCACAAATCTGATGAAGATGTAGAAGAGATTTATCCATGAACGTGATAATATAAATCATATGAGAACGGTTAACGTCATACCTCTTGGTCGTGCCTCTCCCATTTGAATATTCCATTTCTAGGTGATCGCACGTCATGATGAATGATTGATTTGTCGCGGCTTCCAGATGATAATAAATAGTGTCCATACCAGTCCAGCACTCCAACTCTATGTTGATGATTTCCGTATGTTCGAATGACTTTCTGCATTTCAACATCCCAAACCTCAATTCCTCCAGATTTACGGCCAACGGCCAAGCTGTGGCTCAGAGGTTGCTGTTGCAAAAAAAGGATAGTTTGTGAGCACCTTACAGCTGATGTATTGATTGACTGAATTGCATCAATTGATCACATCAGCTTACGGTGTTATTCCACGAAATGGACGAAACGGAAGACCCAGTTGAAGGCGAGCTGGTAGGAGGAGATGATAGCCGCACGACGTCATCATTTGGTAAGTTGCAGCGGTCTCTAGGCGACTCTGATGTCCCCATGCCACCAGATTGAGTGCTTCCTGTTCCAATGTTTGGTTTCCATATGAGAACATCAGTATGCACTGCCACAGCCAGAAATTCTTTTGATGACCAATCAAGCAAATTCAGATAAAAGTCATCCTGGAGTCCTGGAACTGTGTAAGTTTTCACTAATTTCTGCATCAATCATTCAGACAAACATATTCAGTCGGTTCAGCATACTTCTATCGGAGCTGCTCTGTCAGACGCCAAACTAGCGGATCTCTTTTTCTCATTCGATGGGCAGTTGGGAGAGACACTTAATTTTATCGAACGAAAGGGACTCTTAGCAATAGTATCAACTAGATACTCCAATGCCAGGTCGGTCTGAACAGTAACAAAGCGGCTCCCACTGCGCGAGGGTTGTACTGCATTTTCAGATGAAATGTTCTTGTACGCAAATTCACTGCGCACTAAATCCCGTAAAAGATTCGGGCGGCTTCCTAACGGTCGATGGTGTAGCGGCTCTCAACTGAAGGGGGGACGTACCTTTTGAACTTGGAGATGATTGGCGTCTGCGTGACTTGCGCGGCAAGGGAGTGGATTCGTCGCTGTGTTCATCTGAATGAAGGGGAGTGGTAGACACCGTTGATTCCATCAAGAAGCGAACTGGATAACAAAACAAATGTTAAATCTCTATTAACGTGAATTTCACTTCATCTCTTTGCCAAGAAATCGAAGTCCACAAAGACAAGAGTGTGGTGCGAACTTCATCAAGTGCAGTTCTGTTACATGATCTTAACACAGGACTGAATCTGTGTGCCGCAGTTCGTGCGACTGAAATGGAACCAACGACTACGCACTTGAGGGAAGATGCAGAAGACAATGCGGTTGGCGGACCAACAACGAAAGAGGTACGCCACAGTTCTGATTCTCAACTATCGACGATTCACAGGAACGACGGATGATGAAATTGATGAAACCAAATGGACAATTCATATCAATTACCGATGAGACACGGTTTTCCAGAGTGTTGGGTCGCCATTCTTTGGGTCACTATGGAAGATCTTCTACAGTCTCATCTGGTCGTCGCAGGGATTCGGTCTATGCACGACATGAGGTCAACGGCGTGCGTGATGACGTCAATTCTGAAACAGACAGCGCGTAAGCAATTTGTTCTCGAGTGGTTCTTCACGGGCGTTCTACAGTGATGGCGAACGCGTTCTAGCCGATGGTGCAATGTTCTCTGGGGTTTTTGTGAAAGTGACTGGATTTGTCGCAAGAGGAGATTCTGTTGCATTCGTGTTCCGCCTTTATGAGCAAAGAAACGTTCCATCAAACCCTCGTCCGAAATCAGCTGGTCAGCATCCCGCAATTCTAAAGGACAAGGAGAACAGATCGCGAGAACAAGAATACCCCGGATTGGAGTTTCTGTTCCAGCGAACACTTTCCGTGGACACAATTTTATTTGCATTAATGAAAGTCAAAAAAAGGTTTCCAACATTTCCAGTTCCTGACTGTCGCGACATTCTCAATCCTGAACAACTCAGCAAAACCAATGGAATTATTCATTCAGGTGACAAATTATCAAATAGTATCAGTTTTCATTTTCTCGCGCAGGGCAACAACTCGAGCGGAGGTTGAATCTTTTCCTCCATCAAGCTGTTTCTGAAAACGTTACTGAATTGCCCTCTTTGCTGTTCGGACGTCCCAATGCCCACATGCTTATTCCTAAGATCAATATTTTGATTTTGCTGATTGGGTCAAGAGGAGACGTCCAGCCTTTTATCGCTTTGGCAAAGGAGCTGAATACTTTGGGTCATCGCGTCAGAATCGCAACTCATGAAGTTTTTAAGGTGAGTCTTTTTCTCATTTATTATATTCTTATTTGAGAAGTCTAGCCAAAATAAAATTTGTACTCTTTCAGGATTTCGTACGGAACGAAGGCATCGAATTTCATCCGATAGGTAAGCTTCAGAATCAGCCATGGACAATAAACATGAGCAGCTGGTTTTTAATATCTTTGTTGATGCAGGAGGAGATCCTAAGGAGTTGATGGCGTATATGGTTAAGAATCCAGGTCTCATTCCTAGAGACGTTCGTGAAATTCCAAAAAAGAAACAATTGATGCGCTCAATTTTGTGGTCGTCGTGGCCAGCGTGCTTGTAAGAAATCATCTTCTTGATGAAGGTCTGCATTCCATCATCTTAATTTGAAGAGTCATTGTCTCTTGTGTAGTGAACCGGACTCCGAAACGGGGTGAACCATTTTTACCTGGATTGATCATTGCAAATCCCGTTTGTTTGGCTCATATCCATCTTGCTGAGAAATTGCAAATTCCTTGCCATCTCTTTTTTACGATGCCCTGGAGCCCTACGGAAGAGTTTTCACACCCGTTTACACTCTTTTCAAAGTATGTTATTTCTCTGAAGCCATTTTGGTTTTTATTTTGTTTTTTATTTCAGCGATCCCAATCCTTATCAACGTTTAATCTCTTACTTTTTAGGCATGTATCCCACACATTTTCTCTATTCGACTCATTTCCCTCTTTTGTTATCTTTCAGTTGACAAATTACTTTGGTTGGGACTCCATAGTATCATCAACGATTTTCGAGTCAATTGCTTGGGACTTCTTCCTATCAGAAATTCCGATCATGCAGATATTCTGATTCACACTCTTCGCGTCCCCTTCACTTATTGTTGGTCTCCCAGTTTGATTCCTAAACCGCTTGACTGGGGAAGCAACATCGATGTCGTTGGCTTCTTCTTTCTCAATTCCCCAGAATACGAACCTCCGGCTGATCTTGCACGATTTCTTGAAGCAGGCGAACCACCAATGTACTTTGATAGAATGATCTAATTATCTTTTCTCTATTTTCATTATTATCTCACTTCTTTTTTTCAGTTATGTTGGATTTGGGTCAATTGTTGTTGATGATATTGATTCCATTTATGAGAAGATCTTCGAGGGTTTGAAACAAACAGGTACTCGCGCCCTCATCAATAAAGGATGGAGTTCTGATAAAAGCAAAACGAATTCAATCTCTCATCCTAATTTTTTCGTCGTTGATAATGTTCCACATGATTGGTTATTCCTTCGGTGCAGCACTGTTTGCCATCACGGAGGTGAGATCATGCCGTGAGAATGTCGCAGTGTCCGCAAACGACCGTTCCTTTCTTCAGGTGCTGGGACCCTCGCGGCGGGTCTTAAAGCGGGTTGCCCAACAATCGTTCTGCCTTTTTTTGGTGATCAATTTTTTTGGGGCCAAACTGTAATGACGGCCGGAGTGGGACCTCCACCCATCGAGCCGAAAAGTTTGACTTCTTCCAATTTCGCTGAAGCGTTGCTTTTCTGTAAACGTCCTGAAGTGCGTTCCAGAGTAAAACGTTTATCAGGAAGAATTCAATCGGAGGATGGACTGAAAGAAGGTCAGACGCCCGAAAGTCGTTTTTCCATTAAATGCTTTTCTTTGTTGTAGCTCTGAAATCGTTCATCAGACAACTACCACTCGATTTTATGCAGTGCGAAGTCTGTTTGAGCGCGTTTGAATACGCCACAATGGCCGAAGTAAGCAAGCGAGTGCAAATACAGGCATGATGTCTTATTTTATTCAGAATGGGGATTGTAGTCATCTGGCTGAGTCTGTTCGACAAACTCAACAAGAGTTTGAACATCTTCTTCTCTCAGCGTTGGGGCATCCATTGGTCACGAGAGTGTTTCTAGGAACACTCGTGCATCACGCTTCTCACACGCGTTTATGCGTTTTGTGCCACTCGATCCTTTTTGGTGACGAGCTTCTCGCAGATGGCGTCATTCCTGTTTCGAGTGGGTTAAATTCTCTGAAATGCAGTTCGACTCCAATTGTTGATTGGACGTGGAGACGGAAAACCCAAGGAATTACAGGACTGCGAAGTGGAATTCGTCGAGGGTATCAAACATTCCGACAAGGAATTGTGGATGGTGTGGACGCCTTCCGAACCCGACCGGTTAATGGCTGGAAATCGGGCGGCTGTTGTGGCTGTGCAGTAGGGGTTCTTCTTGGTGTTGGATCACTTATCGTAAAACCATGTGAAGTCTCTTGCTATTTCGCGTGTGATGTTGCGGTTGGCCTTGGAAGATCGGTATCGAATTGTTGCTGCGGTTGCTGCTGTCGACGAAAAGAGGTACCCGGCCCCTCCGACGATGTACTTCCTCCCCCTCATACAGCTAATGCAGTGAGCCCAGAGAAGTTGTTCGCCCAGCTAGCGAGCGAAGATCAACAGACTTATAAAACAATCATTAGAGGGACGTTTGCCAATCTGATTGTTTTCAAGGAGGAGCAGCGGAAGATGAATTTGATTCCAACGAGAAGCGACAATAAGGGCCGGGGATGTTGCCCGAGAATGAGAAGGAAGACGCGTGGGGTCGCAGAAATGAGTTCAACATTTAATGAAGAAGATCCTCGTTTATATATCAGTCCATATCCGCTGTTGCCGAATCCCGAAACTGCGGTTTAAAAGTAGTATTAATGTGTTTTAATCTGTGAGTCGTTTTTGTACAAACATTTTCCCAATCTCTCTTTACGAATGAATACGGTGTGTCACTATATACTCAACAACTGCATCATTTACAACTGGTTGATAAAAAACGTCTTGAGAAACGACTGATGAAGATATGGGCAATACAAGACACACAATTTGGGACACGGCAAATCTATCATTTGAACAGTTTGGGGACGTTAGGATTTTCTGTTCTTGGGAATGAAGCTGATTTGTGTAAATCGACATTGAATGAATACAATGCCCCAAAAGACAAGAAGTATATGAAACTCGGATAGAAATAGTTAAAACAGAGATGCTTCCAAGTGAGTTATTGGGACTTGTTCATTAGGAGTCTGATAGAATCGAGCGAACGATGATACAAACGGGAATGCTAGAGTCCAGTGAAGTAGATCAGTCGCGTTGATCGTCTCTTGGAGTGTGATGCAAACGAAAACGAAGTCGCGGTTCTGGAAAAACTGCAAAACAACGAAAAACAGAAAATCTGCCTTATTCTCCTCTTCATTGTCTTCTCTTCTCTGCAAACTCTTTGGCTTCTTTAACGAGGCAGTCAATGGATTCTTTGATATTCACATTCTTTGTTGCGCTACATCCAGAGATACAAACCAGAACAGGTCCTGCTGAATCTCTTGAAAGGATGTGCGATAACGACGCTATTGGATCCTCAGCGGATGGAACGTGTGACTGTCGATTTGAGTCAGCTGGATACGGAATCAGAACAACATCACCTTGATCCTCTGGTTCTACTGCGTCAGTAACGAGACTTTTCAGCCCTAAATACCCAATCAAAAATGATAACGAAACAGCATGTTCTGTATCGTCTTGTTTGTTGATCAAGATTACAATGGGAATATCTCGTTGTCTTAATACTGAATGATTGAGAATTTTGTCCAAAGTCGATTTGACTTCAGCAAATCGATCTTCGTCCGTACTATCGATGACAAAGAGAACTCCATCACACTCGCTGTAATGTTTTTCCCAAATATCACGTAAAATCAATTGGCCCCCCAAATCCCAAAAGACTCCACTTGTTGAGTAATCAAAGTGGGTGTGGCAGAGATTCAATCCAATAGTCGGAGTAACACGTTCTAGATTTTGCTTCTTTGTCGGGGACGAATAAATTCTTTTCAATTGTTCCAGGGTCGTCGTTTTTCCTGCATTATCAAGACCGATGATCAAAAACCGTAATTCGTTTTTGCTTGTCAACCATTTCCAGAATCCTGAAACCAATGAGAACATGAGACGCGGAATTTGTGGTCAACAGTGTTCTTGAGTTCATCGCATCGATGCGCTTCAGTCCTTTTTCTGTCGGCCTGGTGCACAACCCATTCATCTTCGACTCGTCGAAATCGCTGTCTCTGAACAAGATTGTTCATCAGTTTTGATCGCTACGTTGATATTCAGTGAAAATTGGAATCTAAACTATTGGACTTGCAGTATGTGCGTCTGTCGGAATTTGGATCATAAATGAAAGATTCTTTTCGAATGTTTGTGGTTCGATAACTTGCCGAAATTCACGGAGCTTCGTCGATGAGAGAAGTGTTTCAGAACTGTTATCTGTATCTGTTTGGGAAACTATAATTCGGGGTGCATTGAAGCAATCTGCTGCAAGCTTCCATTGCCAAAAGGGAAATGAACTATTTGGATACACGGTTCGTGGCAGTCAGTTCTGGCAAATTGTAATTACAATCCGAAATCTTCACATGATGGAAATTACGCGAACAATTTAGACAATTCGCAATTTTTCTTAAAAAGATTGCAAGAAAAGTTGGGCGACGAATCTCCCTCAAAAATTGATTTATTTCAAAATACATTCTCAACACATGACTCTTTAGTAAAAGGCGAAAGGGTCGTATGTTACTAGTGAGAATGCTGAATAAGTCTTAGTCGACTCGCTGAAACCTCTTCGCTGGCAAGCACGCTTTGACAATTTTTGCCTGCATGCATGCGACGGTGGGAGCTCACTGTAACATGTGCGGAAAATTACAAATGTGTCTTCCATGAGTCAGCCAAGATCCTCAGCGTCGATCGTCGTCTGATCGCGGGAGTTGCCCAGCATTCATAGGAGAAACTCGCAACTCGCAATTTATGATGACCAAGTTTGGGAAAACAAAAGGGGCGTGATTGCCGGTAACATGGACCTGTTCGGTCAATGTAGCGTAGCCATTGGCGATCTGGACGTTTCTTTTCAAACGATGCTTATGAAGCATTATTGCTCTCCCGAGTCGATTACAGTTGCCATGTGTGTGTCTTGCAATCTGGCCAAATGATTATTGAATTGTCATCTGCTTCTTTCGTGATGATAAAAACATTCACTCGCCGTTATGATGGCCCTCTTTAAGACGTTGTCTCGTTAATCAAATTTGCACAAAATCGTATGATTTCTGTCACCCGAAGAGTCGCCTCGGCGACCGTGTTGGTTCGATTCAATGCTTTAGATCACATTAGTAGCATTGCATCAACCGCTTTGTTGGTTTCTGAATTTTAGATGTAGCCATCTATTGTTCGAGTACATAGAAGTATCTCGACAGTAAGCCGTCGAAGTGATTCAAACTATTTGGATTCGGGACCACATCCGCTTTTCCAATGAACACTCTCCCTTCTGAACAACTATGGCTGTATTGCTTCGTTGTGCTGCACTTTTCGTTTTGTGGTTCGGAGTTCCACGACTTTCTAAATTTCGAACACATAGAATCACGTACTAGAGAAGCAAAGCCTCGCTCATCATTTCATGGTGGAAGCTAGAAGGATACGCGAGAGCGCTCGTTTCCGTTGCTTGTTGAGTACTGATTCCCAGATGAAATCCTTTCTCAGAAATGGTAAGAGAAGACTTTGCTTTAAGGGTGTGACTTCTGTTGCCGTTTTTTACAAATCCACTGAAAAACTTGAAAGGGGCGGGTCTGTTTCAGCCTGGTCCATGACTGTCGGTTGAATAATGCTTCCAACCCAGAATAGAAGATTTCCCGTCGTCTCAGACTTGGGGGGTCGACCAGGGAAGTCCCAACGTCATCGTTTCCGTTGTTCATTTTCTTCAACTTGTGTCGTTCAAATATTCCTCATTAGCCTCGTTGTCTTCTGGCTCGTTCTGAATATTTCATACTTGAGAAAATCTATAGATAACATAGAAGAGCCAACTTCTCTACGCAGGGCAGAAGAGGCTGATCCAAGTGGTTTTGAAGCTAGCAACTTGGCTGCAGAGAAGTTACAACGAGCACGAGTTGAAGAACTGAAGATAAGGCTTCATGGAAAGATTGGCCTGAGGGAGGATGGGTCTCCTGGATGGCAGCCAAACCCCGTGTACTCACCGGTACGCTGCAGAATACCCTCTTGTACAAACAGCTTGTTTAATTAGGGAGCGCCCATGGATGTTCTACTGAAAAAAGGAGGAGGATTCAATCTCAAATTCTCTGACGCATTACCCTTGGATCGCGATGTAGCGGACAGTAGACATCCAGAATGCAGGTCAAAAAGAGTTGGTTAACAAATCTTCTGTCAAAATGAGTCTTCGTGAATTTCGCGTTTCTAAATCTTTTGTATTGTCGTAGAGGTATACACTACCACATTGAGAGGTTGCCATCGCTCTCCGTGATTATTGTTTTCTACAATGAACCACTTTCGACATTGTTTCGTTCCGTTCATTCTGTATTAAATCGGACGCCCCCCTCAATTGCTTAAAGAAATCATTCTTGTGGACGATGGAAGCGATTTGAGCTGGATTCGCCCTGGCGGTCAAATCGACGACTACATCCGCCTTCTCCCTAAAACGCGTCTGGTGCGAAGCCCAACACGGAAGGGCAAGTCCTTCAATGTGTTTTCTTGAATATGAACGCTTTGTATTGACAGGGATTGTTTCCGCTCGCATGTTGGGAATTCGTGCGTCTTCTGCTCCAATCTTTGTCATTCTGGATTCACACATCGAAGTCAATGAAGGGTGGGCAGAGCCTCTCTCCCAACGCATTCATGAAGATAGAACGCGAATTCTAATGCCACAAATTGACGCAACAAACCCAGAGACCTTCGAACCACATCCTGGCGGCATTGGCTGCACTCTCGGTATGAACTGCTCGAACGTACGGAACACATTCTGTTCTCGTTAGGCTTTTTGTGGAAGCTGATTGAACACGGATTTTATCCTGATTATCGAAGTCCCAAAGCGCGTCGCAACGCTTCCCCAACTGACTTCGTTTCATCTCCTACGATGGCTGGAGGATTGTTTGCTGCCAATCGAGATTTTTTTTTGAACGACTTAGGTGAAGTTGATTTGACTGTTTTTAAAACAGTTCTCTCTCAGCTGAGATCTTCGCATCTCAATCTTTTTTTTGCTTTCAGGCGGTTACGATGAACAGTTCTCGTTCTGGGGTGCGTGAATGAGAACGGCTAATCTCTTTGACGGTCTCCGTCGTCAGGAACCGAAAATCTTGAGTTGTCTTTTCGAACGTGGATGTGCGGAGGAACCCTTGAGTGTGCACCTTGCTCTCGTGTTTATCATATTTTTAGAAAAGGAGGTGTTGGATACTCGGTGGGACAAAAATCTAGAGTGACACGCGCTTCTATTTTGTCCTTCTTATTTAGAGTCCGCCCGACGCAGTCACCAAAAACAAAATGCGTCTGTTGACAATATGGATGGACGAATTTGGTGATTTGGCGTGGTAAGATTTTAGTATATACCACCAGATAGTTGAAGCATCCATATTTGCTCGACGTACACCAACAAAACTTTGTACTCTTCAAATATGAATGAACTACCATCTTGGTTTTCCTACTGCCGTCTGTCTCAATATTGTCCATTCTACATCAGGCGTGTTATTGGACAGCCTCGTGTTGATTTTGGTGATTATGAAACTTTAAGAAAGTGGAGAAGAACGAAGCAATGTAGATCGTTCAGTTGGTTTTTGAAAGTGGTCAATCCGGAGTCCGATGTTCAGGAGCTTCCTGCGGATGTTCCTTATCTAGGTGGGCTGCAGGATATTGTCTTATTGATAAAATTGAATGATGCAGGACCTCTTAAAAATGTTGGAACCGGTCAATGTTTAGATACACTTTGGAATGATACTCCTGGAAAGCCTGTAGGACTCCGAGCGTGTAATGGTGGAAGTTATCAAGAGTGGATGTATTTTGCAAGACCTCGCCATATTTTACCTGTTAACAATGATGAATCCTGCTTGAGTGGTGGAGGGACTCCAAAAGCAAATCAAACCGATTGGTGTGAGAGAGAACAGGCAAGGTGAGATATTCATTCATTATGGAATATTTGAGCTAGACGCGTAAACAGGTCGAATAACGTCTTTGATTTCAGTTATGATTATAATTCAACCACAAAACTTCTGAAGTTGGGATCTGAGGCGAAGTGTTTGGGGGCAGAGGCTGAACAGCTTCACTTTGTTGTATGCAATCCAAATGACACCAAGCAGGTACAATTGAATATAATAGTTAGATGATCGTATTTCTGCAGCAATGGGAATGGAAACCTTACAATCCTTCTGTCTTCACCCCGCCACCCCCACCGGGATTGAGAGGAGGTGGATGAGGCATCATCGTTGCAATATTAGTGTGTCGTGAAACCTGTTTTCAGCATCAAGCAAAAAGGGTAAAAAATAGAACAAGAATGAGTCTGTGATTTTCTGTGAAAAGCAACTTATGTGGCCTTTTTTACTTTGAGAAGAGGATTTGGTGGCAAAGCTCTTGAAGTATAAAACGGGACGCCTATTTGTCCAAATTTGGTTGCATGATGAATTTGCATCTTCCGCACTGTATAAGCGGTCATCCCATTAAAGTAAACCGACGCAAACCCAATTGAAATGAGAAATAGTCCAAGCATCATCGATTGTCCGGACTCATTTTCAAATATCTTTTCAGTCAAAAATCCAAGAGCTTTTCCAGAGAGAAGAACAACTTCACTAATTGGATTGTTTTCGGAATAATCTGTCAAGAGAAGCGGAGATCCTAACACGACTGTCGCGGCTGTGTTCCGTACGACACCTGAGCGGGAGTAACGAATGAGACGACAGTATCTCTGAATCCACCTCGTACCTGATTTCACTGGTGGTTTTGATCTGAATGAAGTCCTCGTGTGGTTTAAAACCCGCGATCTCAAATTTCGAAGTAGTGAAGCCATTCGACGAAAGTTGTGCGCGAAGTCGATGCGCCTGGTTCGTGTAGGACCGTCTCAAATTAAAAAAAAAACAGTCCAGATGTCTATTTTTTATTTTTGAGCAAATGATTGGACCAAACCATCGTGCGTGATAATCTTTGGCGTTCTCTCATGGGGGATTCCCAATTTGCATCTGTTATTTTTTCCAGCCATTCATTATGTAGAACTTTGTTTGGATCGCATCGTTCTCGAATTGTATTCCACTCCTTCCATTTCGGATATCTTTCACTCAAGTAGGGAAAATCGAGAGCTGCTTCTTTCGACCAGTGTGGACGGCCTCCTGAGCAACACAGACATTCGATTGACAGGGAGGATCGAACAATTGTCACCAAATAGATCCAATTCAAGTACGTTCTCGTCGCTCACCTAATTCGAACACCATGTCTTCGAAAGCCTAAAAAACGAAGTGGCAGTCTATAAACGCCGTCCCAGTCCACCTTACTGCAAACCACTCCCTCCAATGCGCTGGTGGCTCAAGCTCAAATGGACGATAAGCGATAATGCCAACACACGCAAAAACATTCTCCAATGGATCTTCAGCTGTCTCAACATTTGATTGTTCCTTATAGCATGGACTCAACCAAATGTTATCAGCCTTTTGAAATCTGACCTGCAATAACACAATGAGAAAGTGGGGGAGAGATGTAGAGATTTGGGGGAAGAGATGTGGGAAAAGAGATTCCTACTTCTACTGGAAAATCAGCAGCCCATTCTGGATGCTTCTCTAAGCATCTTCTCATTCGTCGCATCAATGTTGGTAATTGAGACGCAGGAAGCATCCATTCATCAACATATTGCCTGAAGGAGTAATATCAGTTAAAGAATTGGATGATCACGCACTTGAAAAGACAATCAAAATTGAAGACTTTATCGCTTCGGTCGATGATTTCTGATTGACCCGAAAGAATAAACTTCGCTATAAACTAGAGAAAAATAACAATCAGATTGGGACACAGAAACGCATACGTTATTCGTCCATTTTGTTATTCGATTGAGGTAGAGCGCGGATAAAAGAAGGACTTCATAACAATGATTAAAAAATCGATTTTGTCGATGAATCCAATCATTGGCTCTTTTATTGGGAGTCTGAAAATTAAAAAAATATCAATTGAAACTGAATTAAAAAAATATCGAGGAATCTGATTTACTTGTATTGGAGCAACCGCAGCTCTCCACATAATCACTTTATTTGTATGTGGGATCCACCAGAAGCGAGTGTATTGAGCGGATGTCATGATTCCTTGTAAATGACGAAGAACGTAATCTAAATCATCCATTTGTTGAAGTGCTCTGATCAAAAAAATAAAATCAGAAACGTAAAGATTAGAAGCATCTGCTACGCGATGTCTGGAAGCCCATTGGATGAAATGCATTAAAATATGAGATGAAAAGATTTCTACCTCAATTTGAATTCTGTGTTGACTCTAAATGTTACTTCTGATATGAATCCCAGAGCACCGAGGTGACATCTTCCAGCATTGAAAAGATCCTTGTTTTGAGTTTCTGAACATTCCAATGTTTCTCCACTGCGAAGAATAATCATGACAAAAGCATCATCGATGCCTTTCCTACGTTGGGGTCATCAATTCGAAAGACTCCACGTAAGCAGAAAGAGACGGAATGTCGGCTCCAGTTCCGTGGATTGCCGTCGCAAGAACTCCTCCGACGGAAGGATCAGAAATCGAGGGAAGAACTGGGAATCCCAAACCGTTTTCAGCGAGGGCTTCATTCAGTTGACAAAAAGTCATTCCACTCTGCACTCGAATCAACTTTCTAGAGGAAAGAGAATCAATAAAGATAAATTATTGAAAAATTCAAGAGAATTATTTTGATTCAAGAATCAATTGATGACAAAAATGTGGTGATGCTTACTCCTCAGGATTGACCCATACAACTTTGTCCATCTTGTCCGTGAAGACCATCAACTGATCAGAAGCAGCCAACGGACCCGGACTGCACGAACCTCCAACGAATCGTAACTGACAGAACGAAGAGTCGCATGATTGTTTGAAATCAACCAGATGAAGATACGATTCGCATGATTGTTTGAAATCAACCAGATGAAGACAAAGCAACGATAAGTGGGACTTTGGGACAAACAAACAATTTGCTTTTCTGTCTTTATGGTTTACTTTTGATTTATTGCTATTTGCTTTTTTCATGATTTCTTTAACTTCTTCTTTATCTTTTGGGAAAGCTGTCACTAATGGCTTCATCGTCACTGTATTGGACCAATTCCGAAATTCGCTTCCATTCCAACCCCATTGTTGTCGCGATCCCTGATGATGACAATAAATGAATCAAATGTAATAAAGATCAACATTGGATCACATCGCAGAAAATGATTTCAATGAGTTACAGAGTGGAACGATCGAAAGATGTGGGGGAGATCAACCGCGAGTCTGTTACTAATCAAAACTCGCAGTACCTGACGGGTGAAGTCTTTCGCTGATGCAGGAAGTTTGGGACAGAGAATGTTTGCAACACATCCCTTCAAGGCCCAAACATTCTTATAGAAATCAAGATTCGCTGATCGATCAGATCCAGAATTCGCTTGTAAAGATTTGAGTGGGGCCAAACATCGGGCGTGAAGAAAATCAGCCATTTAACAGACAGGTCCAGAGAGTGTCAAGAAAAGATGTTTAGTTTTAAACTTGGGAAGAAGACAACTGTTCAATCGAACTCAGAAGCTGAAGCAGTTGCAGTTCTCTTCCAAGAGGCTGAAGAGGTTGAAGAATTGCAGGAGGAGGCTCTTATTAGGGGACGGATTGCGCCATTGAAGGTTGACATTGGAGAAGAGAAGAAGAATAGAGATGATCTCTTAGATTTAGACGAAGATCCGCTTTCCTCTGAAGATGAGAAAAGTTCTCCGATAGAGGAACCACCGAAAGAAGTCAAGAAGCCAGAGAAAGAAGCAGGTCTGGTGTATAAAGGCGGAGGAAAAGATCTTCCGCCACCTCGTTATGTTGGTGCTCTGGCGGAGCGTGCAACGAAGCGAGAGATGGAGCTTGAAATAGTGAAAGAGCGATTGCTTAAGAGGCAAAGAGAAGAAGAAGGTGAAAGCGAAGTTAAAGATGAAGAAGTCTTTGTGACAGGTGAATAAATAAATGCACAACCAGCAATTCAATTCCGATGAACAGGTGCATATAAGAAACGGCTTGAGGAACGCCAAGCATATGAACAGAAAATGGTCGAAAAGGATCTCCAGGACGCGCTCAATGACCCAAAGAAGAAGAAAAATTTGATGGCGTTTCATTCTCATATGCTATCATCTGGAATGGCGTCCAGAAGTAAGGGGGGCGATGTAGACGAGAAACCAAGAAAACGAAGAAGAGAGGACGAGAAGATCTCTGATTAGAGTTTCTAAGAGAGGAGTTCCAGACATTTTGGCTGTCTCCGAGTTCGAAAAAATGATTGAAAACGAATTGGAGAAAAGGCAAATCATGCGATGTCGTCATTCTTATTTTCCATTTTTTCCAACCGGATAGCTTTGTAGTTCTTCAGTTCCCAACCATTACCTGAAAAAAGAATGAAGCAAGAAGGATTAAATGAAGGATGAAGCATAAAATATGATTGAGACTTGAATGATGGGATCCGAAACTCACCTCCCGCGTTAATAACCGCAGCCAGAGATTTGTAACAACCAAGGATCCACCAACTCAAAATGAAAAATATTAGATGACAAACAGAATACATGACCATAAATATAATTTCATCTTTGACCGGGAATTGTTTTTTTGAATCGACCCCTGACGCCTTTTTCTGAGCAATATCGACAATCCACCGAATCCACTACAATAGAAGAAATGAAAATGACAACAAGCAGAAGAAATGAAAATGACAACAAGCAGAAGAAATGAAAATGACAACAAGCAGAAGAAATGAAAATGACAACAAGCAGAAGAAATGAAAATGACAACAAGCAGAAGAAATGAAAATGACAACAAGCAGAAGAAATGAAAATGACAACAAGCAGAAGAAATGAAAATGACAACAAGCAGAAGAAATGAAAATGACAACAAGCAGAAGAAATGAAAATGACAACAAGCAGAAGAAATGAAAATGACAACAAGAAATGCAGAAGTGGAATGGCAAAAAATCTACTAGTGCGATGTCTTACGGAGAGAAGGAAGCTCAGTATAACGGACATGAGCAGAATCTTATAGGCCCCTGATAGGAAACGCACTCCAGCTCCCCAACGGAAAATCGTCCCCAATCAGCCCAAGTGCTCCCATGATAATTTTGAGCGAGGAAAGAATAACGGACAACACGAGGGTCCAACTGACCCAGTCCTTATCATTAACTGATGACCATATTTCCCATGAACCCCAAAGAATGAAGAGCACACCCTGGAAAAGAACGCACAATTGGAAGCTTGTGACAAAACGGAATTGATTGCTTTTTACCGAAATGATTGCGAAAAGCGCCAGAGGGATGCAACAGAAAACATTAGCAAAATTTTTGCTGCTGCTGCAAAGCCCCATTTTTTACTGAAAAAATTTCTCTGAAAACCTTTGTTCAAGTGATCTGCCGTTCATGTGCCCGCATGCAGGTGCTCCAGGAGGAGTAGGGACAGGGACTAGTCAGATCGGAATGAACGACTATTAACAACTAGAAAACGCCTATTTGCAGACAGGATTGAATGTCTCTTGAACGTCCTCCTGAGGTCGGTGTGTACTTGACGGGTAGTCGACTTGAGCAACCGACTCAACATCACAGCCATCTCCCAGAACGAGTCAAAAAATTGGTTGAACGGGATCATTTCTTTTCGTCTGGTGAAGTTGCGTCTGCATTTGATATTTTATCAGAGTTTTTCGACACCAGCGATGCACCGCTTGATCTTTTGAGTTTGGTGGGAGGAGCAGTTCAGTTTAACTCGTTTCGATCAACCGTGGGGCATCGACAGATAAGCGAAATTCATTCTAAATACTTGGAGGGATTCAGTGAAGTTTCAACTGAATTAGAGAAAATCAGTGATGATGTCGACGGACTGCTCTCCGATGTTCAGTCAGCGTTATTAGAATTAAATGAATGTTGTTCGACGAATCAGCAAGTATTAGAGAAAGCGCAAGCATTACAAATGGCGCGATCACACGTGAGACTAAAGAACCAAATTGCTTTAAAATTAACGGAGAAGCTTCGTGTTCAAGACTCGACAGTCCGATTGTTCATCAACTCAGCAACACAAGCACCATTGAACACCATGAATGTCGAATCAACTCTCCAACTTCTTCAACCAGATTTTTTTAACGGAATTGAAGACATCGAAAGAGTTCGAAGGAATGCAGAAGAATTAATTTCCTTAGTAGATGGTGTCACTCAAGAATCTACAATTGCAAGAAAAGCGAATGACTCAAATGTGGCTCTTCTACAGGAAGCAGAGGATGCTGAAGCAACAGCTGGATTGAGTAAAGTGGCAGCTATCGATATTTTACAAGAAACTAAGGAGCTCTTGGAAGTCGTCTATGAGAAACTTTTCCTTATCGTTTCGTCAATTGTGAGGTCAGCTGTCACCGTTGATCCATCATCTGTTCACTGCATGGCTTTGAACTCTGTATTTGATACTTCTTACATTTGTATACCTTCCGTATTTTGTAGTTTTTTATCAATTTCCGTAGTTGATGGTTTCTCAATTTCTTCAGAGCGCTTCCAGATCTTTCTGTACTTCTTCCAACCGACGAGACTTCATTTAGAACCATCAAGTCAATCAACTCCCCAGATGATCATTTTCCAAACGAACGTCAATCGACGCATCTGATTCAACGAGCCTTGAAACTGCTTCGGAATCAGACGGAATATTCACATCTGATATTAACCGATCTTGCGAAGGTATTCCCATCTATTTCGTTTATTGGAAGAACGTCAAGCTCTTCTTCGCCTCAGAAACGTCGTCAACTTCTGACTTCAGAGTTTCATGCGAATTTGTTCAAACCTTCTGTTCCTGGCGGTTGGGGCGATTCATCTCCCTATGACGTTCCTCGGTGCGTGAAAATCTTCTAATCTCTTCGAAATTCGTGTTTCTTAGATTTATTGGAGACTTGCTTGCCTTTATTCATGAAGCAGCAGCATCTGAACGAGAATTTGCAGAGGTCGTTATGGGACTCCCAAGTGGCCAACCCTCCTCAGATGACGGTGAAAATGATGGAGAGGAAACTGTTCGAAATAATGATGAAACATCGGATTCCAATGGCCACGTTGAATCGATTGAACAAGCGATTGAGGACGCTGGACTGACGTTCGAAGATTCGAATAAAACTGAAGAAGAGTCGATGAGAACGTGTTCACAATTCGCGTGTTTGACGGAGGCGATTGATTTCATTTTTGAAGGTGAGAAATTTCTGAAATATGTGTCCATGCAGTCGGGGATTGAATCCTCGAACACAATGATGTTGAAATATGGGGATCATGGTGCGTTGATCTTTTAGGAATCATTCCAGCATTTCGAGTTCGTATTGAACAAGCTCTCCGTCAATCGAAATCATCACCTGTCGATCTTTGTCAATGTCAACAAATATTAACTTTTTACATCGAGACATTGGGAGTGATCATGAGTGGAGCTGACAGCAAAATCGGTACAATAGCGCTAGTGGCACTCTCTTGATTTCTCTGACTCATTCTTGATTTGGGACTCATTTCTTGATTTGTTCAGATGAGAAACTCTCCAAGACCGCATTGTTGAAAGGTCGAAAGCCTTCCTTCGTCAAGTGAGCAGCTCGTCCATGATTGTCCCAAGTGTTCGAATCTCAGATGTTGTGAAGAATTAAAGGAAGAAGCTTATCAGTTGTTTCTTATGGCTTGGGAGGCGCAAGTATGTTACTGTATTCATCTGTCTATCAGTTTGTATCCATCCAGACAGCGCGACTGGGGTCGCTTCCCACAGCGGAACTTTGGACTGCTGATCTTTCTCCTCCACATTTTCTCCATCAAAACGTAAGCCTCTTGTTCCTGATCGAACATGGATCTTCTTTTTAGGTTGCTGTGATTGTTGACGTCTTAGTCCTACATCAAGGGTCTCCCTTGCTATTTTCAACAAATTCTCTTCAAGAGGGTGATAAAATCAACCACATCATCAGTGCAGCCATCACTCCACTTCTCAATTTTTGCCGGTACGTTTTCTTGTCAACATTTTTTATGATGTCGTCATTCTGTCAGACAAACTGCTCAATATTTGCCACATGAGTCCTCCTCTCTTTATCTCGTCAATTGCTACTCCTACATTCAGGTAAACCGATCACCATCCCTGGATTGTATAGAGGGATTGTATCCATTCCCATTCCTTCATCCCTGCCTGTCAAAGTTTGAATTGTTCGTTTCTGTTCTCAGGAAGCTTTTCGTCCATTTTCGAGTGCTCATCAATACGTCGATCTCTGCCAGTCACTGCTAGAGGAACAAATGGTGCAACTAACGGAGATACAGAAGAAGTTGGCTTTACAAAAATTAGAATTTTCGGAGAAACTTGATGCATTGAGAGAATGGAACAAACAATCGGATGATATGAAAGAAAGAAGGCCTCTGTGTGAGAAATCATCAATGATCATCCGGTGGATCATCCGTTATTCATATGAGTCATTCGTCATTCATCCAAGATATTAAGTCATTCATCTTTGCACATTGTTGCTTCATTTGTGTGTCAGCCAGTATTTCTGCTCTTCACCCGCTTTCCCTTCCCGCATGTTTGCGTTCATTTTACAATTCGTTGTTTTCTGGCGCGATGACACTCTCTCTGTCCCAACTTGATAAAATTACGTCCCGAGCATTAAGAATGCAAGCAAGGTAGACTTGTTCGTATGGCAGGCGGATGTGGAATAATAACTAGCTCTGTTAATGATGTTTCTCATGTTTCTTCTCTTTTGTGATTCTTCGTCTCAGGCGTTTAGTTCTTGTAGCAATCGCTGATGCATATGAAGAAATCTATATTGGAACAGTTTCAATTGGTGCTGCAACGCACACACCAGAGCAGATCAGAGCGCTCTTAGACATTTAAACTGTTTTTGTCTTCCAAGAGACGCAAAACGCCCAGAAATCCAAAACAGTGATCACAAAACAGTGATCACAAAACAGTGACCCCCAGCAATCCTTCTTGTTGATTTTCAGTTGTGCCTCTTTGGTTTTGAATTTGAAACCATTTTCGTTGATGTCACAATTTTCTGTTCGTTGTACAGCCGTTTGCAGGTTGAGTGTCGGCATTGTAGCCATCTTCATCAGAGAAAGCAAGAAATGCAGACCCCAGAATTGAATTTTTGTTTTCACCTTTTCGGAAGACTGTTTAATTGCTTCAATGGATGATCCCGCTGTCCACTTGATCAATCTCTCTCCATAAGAGCTCACTTATTTCCAATCCATCGGCAGTTTCCAATTTGGGATTCAGGGAAAGGCTTTTTCAATTTTGGAAATGAAGCACGAATGCCGTTGATACTGACGCAATGCCAGAGTTTTACAAAAGTGGGATCCGTCTTTCCTTCAGTCGACCGATTCCAAACATTTGTATTCGGCTTGATTTCAAATATTTGGCAAACCACTAAATTAGATTGCAAACAGGTGTTCCATCGCGATAACTGATTGATGTGAGATACTTGCAATCAAATCCAGACTTGACG
>NW_026578551.1:0-23886 GCF_029603195.1 Condylostylus longicornis
AAATCAGGCGATAGGCGTGTTTCTGGAGATGCTAAAGATGATACTGACTCAGTGGTTGGTGATGGTGTCGACGGGTTAGATTGAGCTTTGACATAGTCACATGTTTGTTGGTCTTCGTCGTCGCCTTTTAGCATGTCGCAAACACCCCATTTGATCCACTTCTTCTGGACGCAAACACCAGACACAGGAGGGTTGAGCCCGAAGAAAAGTCTCTCGCTGTTGAAACCAGAACACCAACCGCACTCTTGCCCGAGATGATCAGTTTCATTGACACATTTCGCTTCATCATAAGAATGCTGTTGGCAATCACTTTGAGTTTTTGTAGTTGGAATCTCTTCGAGTGTTACATTTAAATTGATGAGAAAATTTTTCATGAGATTCATTCCTTGTTTCACTATAAACAAAGAAGATCAAGCTTCCACAATAACTATCCGTCTGAACGCGAGACAACTAACCAGCTGGGTACGGAGGGTCCCCGCTCAATTTATGAGGAAGGCAAGATCCCGGCGCATACGGTGACGGATTGGGAAAAGGAATCCAACGGCATCTTTTGCCATCATCTGTTACAACCTTGACGCATGCTTCTTCAGTCGCAAGAGTTTCACACTTCCACAGATTGTCCGTATGCATTCCTTCAAGTTTTCCAGCGAGACCTGATGCAAAAATGCATTAAAACCGTTGCTTCTGAGCGTCGCATACTGCAAGCCTCCAATTGCGCGAGATTCGTTGGTGCATATTTGCATTTGCCTCCTGAAGACACCCAACACCATGAACAACCTCAACTTCGTGATTTACCCCAAATGCATCCCAGAGCTTCAAATGTATTCGGTGCACATGAAACGGGACCTGCAAGTAATAGAGCAATGAGGGTATAAGACATATTTCGCAATGAGGGGAGACAGTCCTTCATCATCAGAAGAAGGACCACACAAGTTGGTTCCAACAAATGGATGCCATGCTGGAAACCATTTTACCAAACACCGATTTGGTTAACCGCCCGCATTACCTCATTTATGGAAATTGTATGGGCATCATGAGGGCACCGTTGTCCTCAACCTTCATGTGAAACTTTCACAGTTTCATGGCTCGTAGAACTGGACCTGGTTCCAGGTTTAGCCATGGACGTCTATGGAACATTACTTCTCCACCCTTCTAGAAGAAAAGTTTCTGGATACTTTAGAGTCAGTCAACACAATGGCGAAGAAATAGAGAGGAAATGGAGTATCGTCAACCGAAGTAGTGATGGCTATTGGATCAAGGGTGATGAGGGGAACACGAGTGATGGACAGACGACTGGTCGGAAGAGTGTTCACAATTAGGAATCAATGATTCTGAGATTTAGTTTGTTTCTTTTATTCTGTTTTCAGAGCGTTTTCATGACTGTTGGATTCAATTACCAGCTCAGATGAAGCCAACAGATAACCTCCACATAACATCCATCAATTCATGTAGCGTGGAAGTTCTTCGCGTGGCTTTCAGTTTAGAAGAGCCATTACGTTCGAATTTTCCAAGCTGTAGAAATTCTTTATCCGAAGAAGAGAGGTTTATCGAGGAATCACAAATCTTGACGCTCAATTGCAGGTGATCATCGTTGCATTCCGGGTTTAATCCAATTTTCCACTCTTAGGAATTGTAATTCAAAAATTTCGAAGCCCATCATGTGTCCAACGGCTTTTCAATTGCCCTCTATGTTTTTTGAAGATCTGCAAGAGGCAATGGTGAACAACAATCTCCTACATGATGTTCACAGCAGCTAATCGTTCAGGTTTGCAGTGAATGTAGTCCTCCAACAATATCAATGCCAACGTGTCAGCCGTCATGGTGAGCAGAAATATCAAATGTTTGATCTATAAATTTGTATTTTGTACGATGACGTCTTCGTTCAATTTGTAGGATTTTTTTGGCGGACGAGAGTGTTGTGATCCATGAAAATCATCTGAATCTAGATTCTCTCGAGACGAGTACGAATTGCTCTTCCGCTGTTTCCCTCTTGATGCTCCAAAAAAATGACTTCCTACGTTGTTCGGCGTGTGGCTGTGTCGTCGGATCAGTCAATGGGACTAATGGTTCCAATCCCGTTGTTCTAGATGCTGAGATCACTCATCGTCAGGATGGCGTTCAGCAATCAGAAAATCTCGTTGTATCGTTGTGGAAATTTCGCATCGCTTCTCATTCTGTTCCAAAGGAAGCGTCCTCCCCCTCAATTTGACATTTTTTCAAGATACACCCCCTGAAGGTTTGTTTGCCCGAGAATTGTTCAACCTGGTTCAACAATCCAAGAAATATCGTTTTGTTCTTCTTCCGTCGCCTCTTGGGAGAAACTTCGGAATGACTTGCAGTTCAACGAGCGAGAGGGATGAAGTTCTTTCTCCAACTGTTCTTCACGTTTTATCAACAGACGTCCCAGTTTGGTTTGTTCAACACCAATTAAACTCAGACTGCTCGGCCAAATTTTGTGATTCTTCGACACCGTCACTTCAGGTGAGTCGATAGCGCGCCCATTTCGCTATCATAATTATCTTCTAGATTATTGGTAGTTTTGCTCCATCATTGCATCTCTCACCAATTATCCCGTTTATTGAAAAAAGTTTCGTTTCAGGTTGTGTTCGCCGAGATCAATGTATCTGAAGACTGCACGCTTCATCCATCGTATGAACATCTCAAGCTTGGATTCGATCTGTTCAATACATTTCAAATATTTATGAAACACAATTGTTTCCCTTTTCCAGAATTTGCAAATATAGCGAACTCTCAAGACTGTTTAAAGAGTCACATCGTTGGAAATTGGAAGCTGGCGTTTTTGTCCGTGTCGTGATATCCGTAACTACTTCAAACACGTTTACACGTTCAATGTTCATTTAAGCATGTGGGGACGACACAATGACTCGCATGTAGTGGGCATGTTTTAATCTCGTAACGCGGCCACCATAAACCAATTAAGAACGGGCTCTGGCGTGGATAAAGAGTCTATTGGCAACTATATGAAATCAACAAAAGCTTCAATCACAGTGAATACAAAGCGTCGAACAAACCACCCGAGTTCGTCGGCGGGGGGCCAGAAGAGGGAGGAAGCGTGACCCGGTTAGCTGTTAGAACAAAGAATGAAATGAAAACGAGAAATGAAAACGAGAAATGAGGAATGTAAGTGAACCAAATCTAGCATCTTGGACTCACTTGTGCTTCGCAAGAATGCGACTCAACCAGTCGAGGCCTTCATAGAGCCCATCTCCAGTAGTAGCGCACGTGGACTGGATGAACCAGTTTCGATTTTTAATTACATGGAGATGCAGTTTATCAGTCACTTCGGCGGCAGTCATTGCGTTTGGTAAATCTTGTTTGTTTGCGAAAACAAGAAGAACCGCGTCGCGAAGTTCATCCTCTTGCAACATTCTGTGAAGTTCCTCGCGAGCTGAAAGAAAAAACGTTGTGGAATAAATTCTGATTCATATTTGGGACGTCAGTAATTAATATCTGATTCATATTTGGGACGTCAGTAATTAATATCAAACTGATTAGATGTTCAACTAATATAAATATAAAACAGATCATTTATTAATTACCTGCTTCAATACGATCTCGATCATTCGAATCGACAACAAAAATCAGTCCTTGAGTATTGGAGAAATAATGTCTCCAGAGAGGTCGAATTTTATCCTGGCCACCAATATCCCAAACAGTGAAGGAAATATTTTTGTACTCCACAGTTTCAACATTAAATCCTGAAATAAAAACCAGTGGCGGTCGCAAGTTTGTAGTGCAGCGATGCCATTCACGCGTGCAGTGACAACATATCGGAACTATGTCTTCTCCCTCATTGAATTCTTTTATTTTATTTATTTCTCCTCTCATTGCTTACCAATCGTTGGAATGGTTGTGACAACTTCGCCGAGTTTCAGTTTATAGAGAATTGTTGTTTTCCCAGCAGCATCAAGACCGACCATCAAAATACGCATCTCCTTCTTGCCAAAGAGTTTGGAGAACAGTCTTCCCATAGCCAAACCCATTTTGTTTGAAGATTGATTTCAAAAAAACTCTAGAAGTATTTGATAGCAAGTGATGACGAGAGGGCCTGTGAAAAATTGAACAGGTGAGCTGCTAATAAGAGGTAAGGCAAACAAGAAAAGAACGCACACCGTAAGCTATGACTAGTGCACACCAGGCTCACTGGCAATCCTGGTGAAAATTATTCTAGGGGCGAAGAACTTGGTGGTTTTCAAGTCAAGTCCAATAAACTTGACAGGCTGTGGAAGCGGTTGGCAGGGATGATCAATTCCTTCCTGTTTGGGGTGCCAGCGGACCTGATATTTGGGAATTGATCTCAGATTTGCTGAATTCTCACAACTTTGGGTTGCGTTGAGTTTCGCTCTACAATTTCACAAAGAAAGCACACAGTTCGTGTAAAATCTCTACGGAACGAAAACTACCAAAAAACTTCACAGTTCCCTCCTGAGTGCGCCTCACGTTATCTGTAGCTTCTTTGCTTTGTGATGCCGTGATTTAAAAAAGACGCGCGGATTTTTCGTCGTCTTTGATGCTCAAGTCACAGTTTTACCATCCCAATGCATCTCTGTTTGGCCTCATGTCCCATTTGGGACAGTAGGCAATGACAGAGAATCCATAGGATAAGGACAGCTAGCCTCTTCTTTCGAAGCCTACGAGCTAGATACGACCTGCTCCTGGTCGTTCTATTACATCGCCCTAGAGCATCATGGCAGGTGAGGATTGACGTCGTGGGGAACTTGGATCTATTGCGTGTTTGTCTGTATTGGAACGTTTTATTCAGACCGAGGCGGATTTAAACGAGGATTCGGTGGACGTCCAGGCGACCGTGAGCGTGGAAGAGGAAGAAGACCAGGTGCAGCGCGTCGCGCTCCTGTGGATGATTTGAGCAGTTGGGTACCCGTGTCCAAACTTGGTCGTCTGGTCAAGGGGGGGTCGATCAGTTCCTTGGAGCAGATCTACGTCCATTCCCTCCCAATCAAGGAGTATCAAATTGTCGACTTCTTTTATGAGGGAAAGGGCGAGGGAAGCGGATTGAAGGACGACGTTATGAAGATTATGCCAGTCCAGAAGCAAACTCGCGCAGGTCAAAGAACGCGTTTCAAAGCGTTCGTCACTGTGGGCGATGGCAACGGTCACATCGGTCTTGGCGTGAAATGCGCTAAAGAAGTGGCGACGGCAATTCGAGGAGCGATCATTAGCGCAAAATTGTCCCTCATTCCAGTCAGGTGAGTCAATGTGATAATCATCTGTGATATCTACATGATGACAACAAGATTCCCCTTCTGATGTCTCGATTGACTGATAAACATCTAGAGTTTCCGCTCTTTGTCTGACCGAATGATTGTGGTTGTGAATCAAGCTGCTCTCTTTATGAAACGCTTCAGTACGAATATTTTATCATGTTTTCTATGTTTACAGACGAGGCTACTGGGGCAATAAGATCGGCGAACCCCACACAGTCCCAATGAAGGTTTCCGGCAAGTGCGGTTCGGTTCGTGTTCGTATCGTTCCGGCTCCTCGCGGTTCTCAAATTGTCGGGGCTCCCACGACCAAGAAGATGATGGCGTTCGCTGGTATCAAGGATGCGTTTTCTTCAACGTGCGGTTGTTCAAAGACAAAGGGCAATTTCATGAAGGCTCTCTTCGATGCGTTGTCCAAGACTTACGGCTATTTGACGCCAGACCTTTGGGCCAAAACCGAGTTCGAACCCTCGCCATACCAGAAGTTCTCGGACCTCTTGAAACAGCCAACAGTCGGCAAGAAAGAGAAGGTTGTTGTTGCTTGATTTCAACAAACAGCACCGTTTTCTCGCACAGTGTTTTTTCCAAAACGACCATTGAACTGAGTCACTCGCTCCATCTGCTACTAAAAGGATCAGGGTTCTTTTCCGAGTAGACCTTTTGCTGGAATTAGCAGCGAAGTCTCTATTTCTTGAAAAGTCCGGGATTGCTCTGTGGGAGTGTTGACAATGGCACCCCCTAGCCAGAACTCCGGCGGTGCTGCTCAAGACCTCCCGGGGCGCGATATTGCATACTTCAGGAACCTAGTGGTACGTGAGGAGGCTGGAAAATAGAGGATATTTTTGCTCATCAGAAATTATATGAAGAAAAGCGATACAAAAAGGCGTTAAAAATCGCAGAAACGTTGTTGAAAAAGCATCCGAATCACGGTGAAATTCTATCAATGAAAGGACTCATTAGTTGGTACATTCCAGAAAAACAAGAGACTGCTCTCGAGTGTGCGAAAAAGGTGAGATATGATTTGCGTTTCGATTGAAAGCCTCCTTCTGCAGGGATTGAGACTCAATGTAATGAGTTCGACTTGTTGGCATGTTCTTGGATTGCTCCATCGTAACAAACGGGATTGTAACGAAGCTATGCAATGTTTCAAACAAGCAGTTCGATTAGATCCTGAAAATCTTGTACTCGCTCGAGATTTAACGAATCTTCAGGTTCATGAAGGCAACGTTGTATGTTCTCGTTTATTTCTTTTTATTATTGATTTCTTTGTTTCTCTCAGAGCGGATTTCTAGAAATGAGAAAAAATCTTTTTTTCAGTCGGGCGGGGGTCAAAGCTCACTGGACGTCCTATGCATTCGCCCAGCACTTAGTAGGAGGAGAATTATCCCAGATTCAAGTTACTCGTTCCATCTTGTCTTCAGTGTGGTAACTATCAACTAGCTCACAGGCTGTTAAGGACAACTATTGATCATTTTCAACGATTTTCTGAGAGTGGAGGACAGACAAGGGAAGAAATCTGGGAAACGGGGGAGGTAAACGTTCTCGATTGTCACGCATCGTGATTCAATTTATGATTTTAGCTTTTGCTCTATGAAACAATGCTCCTTGAAGAGGGAGGCCAATACGAAGAAGCCATCAAATCACTCCAGGAATGCCCCAAGTGAGACTTCTGTTTTGATTGGATTGCTTCAATCGGTGTGTCTTCTTTCTAGCGTTCCTGACAAAGCTGCACGTCTAGAAACGTTAGGCCGTCTGCAGATCTACACAAACAGGCTGGATGACGCTCATCGGACATTCCTTGAGCTATTTCGTTATCAGCGCGCAAACAGAACGTATCTGCTTTGCGCCTTGGCTTCCCATCCTCTCTTTCGCAATCACGTCGTCTTCCCCAAATCTCCTCTAGCGATGAGACAAAATGCGTCAGCTCCTTGCGAGCGAACGTCGGACCTCAACGGCAACTTGGACGACTCCAAGTTCCTTGCGTTCAGTCTCTACGCTTTAGGAGCGCCGGAACTGCACGGAAGCCTTGCAAATGGATGGCTTGCGCAGCCCCGTCATGTCATTTTCCGTGGAACGCCCCGTGACTTCGAAACCAGAACCCCGGACAGTGCGATGTATTATCTGCTTCGGCCCTTATCCGAGGAGGAGCAGAAGAGGCTATCTGAATGGTTTTTATCTGGTGAGACGAGGAAGAGTGTGATTGTTTGTTACAACTTACTTGCTTTGCAGACGTTTTCGTCAAAGATCAGAAAAATGCCAACGATTCAGCTTTGCGACTGTTGCTTGATTTTGTTTCGGATGAAGGGCGTTTCCTCTTCTATTTGGATCGCTTACTAAGACCAAAGCTCTTGAAGGGTGCCCCGTTCTTTATGAATGCGGTTCAAACCCTCTGCAAATCTCCTGCAAAGGTAAGCCATAGGTGGAAGCGGTTCTGCAAAGTTGATAGAAGGATTTTGAAGGCCTCTTTTTCTATCCAGGCCCCCTTCATTCAAAAGCTGTTAGAATCGTACTCCCAAGCTCTTTCGTCTAATTCTTCTTCCCCTCCTCTTGGTTCTCCTCCCCCTGCTCCCTCTGAAGTTTCATCTTCGAATCAATTCTGTCAAAAATGTCTCGGTAAGTAAAATCCAGTGAGACTTGCAGATCAACGGGGTCCATTTGTGCTTGGTGTTCAACGGGCTGTTCAATGGTTAACGCTTCCTTGTTTCAGATGAAGAAACCCAGACGGCTTGTATTGCATCACGCGTTGCACATCAGACAATCTGCTTGTCTGCGCTAAGCTCGTTTTTTGATTTAACTGGACAATATAAGCAGGCGTTAGAAACAGTCGAAAATGTAAGCCGTTCGCTTCCTGATGATCTCTGAACTTCCTTATTCGATTGAAGGCCATTGCGTCCACACCGGCATTTGCTGAGTTGCATCAACTCAAAGCGCGTATTTTGAAACACTCGGGAAATTTTGAAGCTGCAGCTGGGGCAATCTGTGATGCTCGCGAAATGGATTTAGCTGATCGGTTCTTGAATACACTTTCCGTCAAATATTTGCTAGCAATCGATGACACGAAGAAGGTGAGATTCATCAGCAATCGTTGACCATGGAAGGTCTCCATACACTCATGGGCAGAAGTTATTATTTTCTTCTGATGCTTAATTTGCTTTATTGATCAGGCGACTCAGATGGCATTGTATTTTTCTCATGAAGATAATCTTACAGAAATGCAATCTTTATCGTGAGTCTCTCAAGTTGCCTCCGGATGAGTAGAGACCCATTTAGGGTAGACGCGAACTTTGGCACGTAATTTCGTCTGGCGAAGCTTCTTTGTTTCGAAGAATCCCAGTCTGGCTGCATGCGGTGTGCATGCTTCTCAATTCGTGTAGATGATGCACTTAATACGTTCCTGTGTTTCAGATATGAACTGCGTTGCGGAGAATCATGGAGACGTCAAGGGAAATTGGGACTTTCGTTAAATCAGTTCTACACAGTTGTGTCCCAATTCGGCGATATGCATCACGACCTGTTCGACTTCCACTGGTATTGCCAGAGACGTGGTGGATTTCGCAGTTACTTGAGAACTTTAAGAATGAGAAACAAAGTCTACGCGCACCGGTAATTGTCATCTAGCGCAGTTTGTATTCCTTATCATCTGGCTTCTATTACTCCATCCGTGGTTTCAGATATTATCGGAGGGCAGTCCATAACATCATTTCGATTCTTCTGAAGCAGTATGATCATCCAGAAGATGATGCTTCAGTAAGTCTTATTGGTATGCAGCCTTCTCATCAATCAAATTTCAGACAACCGTCAAGCGGCCTAATAATCCAGAAATCCAGCATTCTGATAGTCACTCTACAGCGACACCGGAGGCCACCAGCAAGTCAAGTAAAAAGAAAAAGAAGAAAGTGAGCAGGTCGCGTGGAACTCCGCAACAGATTCGTGTGTCCTCCAGGCCGATCCGAGTGGCGCTTCACCAGCACCACCAGGAAGTTTGCCTACAGCAACTCCTTCCAAAAATGTCGATATCGATCAAGGAGGCATGAAATGGCTTCTGAGTGGAGATGCGGCGCTTGAAGAAGCGGCACGGCTGGTGGATCATCTTCGGCAAGCTGCTCAACTATGGCCACAAACGCACCAAAGCGCGTATGAAATTTTTATGAGACAAGGTGACACCATTCTATTTCATCTTTGAAACAAATTTTCGCTCTCAGGGAAACTGTTGTTGATGGCACAGTCTCTGTATCGGTTGTGGTCGATCGGAAGCTTTGATGTTCTCGAGCCGCATCTCTCTCCGCTTCTTTGTCGGTTCATGGGCGACGGTAAGCTTGAAAATCATTGGGATGATGAATAATCATTCGTTTGTTGCGTTCCCATAGTGATGCCTCGCTTCAAGTCAAGCACTCCTGTGTACGAAGTGTGTCAAGATCTGCTCGTTGAAATGTTCCAAGGTCCTAGAGTTCCCGCCTCCCTTCACCAAAACGTCATAGAAGGAGATTGGACGTCAGCCCAGTGTTCGTTCATCTCTTATGTTCTCAAGTCATCAGAATCAGGCGGTCTGGATCGCCTGGTTGCAGGTAATCGTTGTAGCAAATTTTCTGCATCTGTGCATCCTGCCTTTGCGGGTGTTTCCTTGTTGCTTTCTCTGTCACTTTGTGGGCCTTTTCTTCTGATAGCCATGAACTGCGCTAAGGTGACAGACCTCGACCTATCGACGAGTCGCGAGCCGCTGCAGCGCTTCATCAAGGAAGTCAGGTTTTCAAGCCACCGCACAAAGCACTTTCTTCCACTACTTGACGCCGCGAGGGGAACAGCTTTTGAATCCGAAATTGAGGTCAGCTGATACCAAGTTGGATTGTTGATCGTTCTGTTGTTCTTCTCAGAACCTCTGTTCATTGCGCTCCTAGCGATTCTCTTGATCTGATGTCTTTGTGCCGTGAACGAGAAGTTTTGATTCCTCAACCAGTTCATACCGACACGTGAAATTTAGAACTCCGTCAAGCTGATAAGTCAAAAACTTAATGGAATGTCGCCGGAAAACGCCACCAGGGAATCACACTCATAGAACTATCACGACGAACGATGAAATGAACTTCCTTTCTACCTTCCGAGAATTAAATATGTTGAGAATTGCGCGTAAAACGCTCGCCCTTCGTAATCCATAGAAATCTGATGACTCCTATGTGTTGGTGTTCTCTCTTACTGAAATTCTGGTAACGCACAAGATTGTTGTTGTCTTTTGCAACTAGAGTACAACATTGTTGTTACAGCTAGGGGACAGCAGAGTCAAAAAGCAGTCTGCTTCGGCAAAAAAATAACAATTAGAATTGATAGATCAATGGAATTCCGATCTGGTTCCCAGATAAAGATAATCACCTCCACGACCTTTATTGATGTCATTGCTCAATTTCCATCCATCATGGTATTGTCCCAGCTCAACCTCGGAACGGATGATACAGACGTGAGTGACTGGAGTTCCTCCGTAGCTTTGTTTGGAGATGTAACGATAATCACCTCCAGCACCTTTCGCTAAATCACATCTGCTTGAATCCTCAGAATCCTGAATTGTGATCTCCAAGCCAGTCACGGCCGCGTGAGGATTGGTTGTGAAACGCGGGATCAGCCAAACATATTCACCTCCAAATGACTTGTTGATGTCCACGTTGCAGTTTTCATATCCGAAGATTGCATTGTGTGGTTTTTCTTCACCACCGTAGACGACATCAATGTCCTCGACGAAATGCGTTGGGCGATTCTGTTGTTGATACTGTGGTTGATACTGTTGTTGAAGGATCTCTTGGTGAAACATCTTGAAATGAGCAGAAGAAAGTGAAACGGTGACTTGTCTGACTTTCGAATTTGTGTGGATCTGTTGTGCGTCGACGTTGTGCCTGAACACGCGAAATGAGATGCTGACTGATTGCCTACTCTGCTGCTGAAGAACACGGTTCTACTGAAGTATTACGCTGAGACAAAAAAATTGCTTCAAACGGGAAGTTTGGTGGTTGATATGAGCGAGGAGTTCAGACACACAAAAAAATAACAATATTGATAGATCAGCGAAGCTCCGATCTGGTTCCCAGATAAAGATAATCGCCTCCGCGCCCTTTATTGATATCGCAACTCATTTTCCATCCATGGTGGTAATCTCCTAGCTCGTTATCAGACCGTATGATGCAAACGTGAGTGATTGGCCTGCCTCCGTGGTATTGCTTGGAGATATAACGATAATCACCTCCAGCCCCTTTCGCTAAATCACATCTGCTTGGGTCCTCAGAACCCTGAATTGTGATGTTGAAGTCGGTCACGGCTTGTCTAGGATCTGTTGTAAAACGCGGGATCAGCCAAACATATTCACCTCCAAATGACTTGTTGATGTCCACGTTGCAGTTTTCATATCCGAAGATTGCATTGTGTGGTTTTTCTTCACCACCGTAGACGACATCAATGTCCTCGACAAAATGCGTTGGGGGTTGATGGCCATGATGGCCATGATGTCCGTATTGCTGCTGATGGTATTGGTAGTGATCGTACATATTGAAGGAAGCTGACCAGAAGAAAGTGAAGTGAATTTCGAGTCTGTGGGTGATCTGTTGTGCGTCGTTGTGCACACACTATGATTCAGGGTATTGGTTCGAAAAAGCACCCAGACCAAGAAAAATATACATCAGGGAAATTCCATCGTCTTGAGATGCAACGATCATGGGACACTTTTCTATTTTTGTGCTGAACATCAATACTCCCCACTTTCGTACCACATTCGCACGTCACATGGTAGCAGCGCCATAAAAAAGACAGCGAAGCAGCAACGTTTTACGGAACGAAAGTCAAAACGACTCCAAGGACCGCCGCCAGACTCCTCACCAGTCCCCTCATCAGCGTGTAAACACCTGGTTTTCTGAGGATACAGCTGAACGGGCGAAAGGAATGTTGAAACTAGTCGTTAGCGACAATATTTCTGTCTACTTAGATGAATGTTCAACAGCATGTGAATGCTATAGGATATTACAAATTTGAAAATGTTGCCAGCTCGACAAATCTCTCCCAATTTGTCACTTTCGCACTTTACACACTGGCTACCAAAATTTATCTCAGCACTTTGGGGTTCTCTGGTTAATTGTAGTTAGCGATTGGGAGGATATCTCGCGATAGAGGAGCAGCGGACAAGTTTGGGCTACTAGTTATGTTGAGAAATAGGTGCAAAGTTCAACGGGTCGTTTTGAACCACAAAAAAGTTTGTGAAAAAAAAAAACGGGTTGCAACGTGTCACCAAAGTATCAGAATCTGCTCCGACCTTCTTCATCCCAAGATCTTTGAGTTTTTCATCTATTACACTAATCACTGACTTGATCCACGCATCCCATGATAAGTTATAAGTTAAGTTATTCCTGTGATTGACAGAAATCGTCCTAAGTTCCTGTAATTAAGATAAATTTGATGATAAATGAGGCCATAATTATACTTTCCGAAAACTTGATAAATTTGGCTGGCGATACGGCGCGCAAGTCAAGGGATGTTACCCTAGAAGTTGCCCTGGAATCTAGAACAGGGTAAAGTTTCGCTGAATACGAGAACAAGTCGACCAAAGCAGGCTACATCTTCACAACAAACGTAACAAGAGAGATCAACTCCCAAAGCAGATCAAGATGAAATCAAGGTATCGACAACATCGAATAGAAGATAATCACGGACGAAGGAAATCCTCAAGAATCTATTGTTGCATACAACCGGGACACTACCCGTCGTGATCGGAATAACACCGAATCGCTAAATCTCGGGATAAGAGATTTATTTCACCAGATGGGTAAAAAGGTTAAAGAACGAGTGGAAAATATGGAAATACAACTGGGTAATATTGGCCAACAAATCGAAATGTTACGGAATATTCAAATGAACGCGATAATGAAGGGGGAAAAGATGATGAAACTCCAAGGAACAGATAGTTCTTTGAGAGTTGATAGCTCTAACAATAATGGTTCCATGACCCTTTGTCTAATATCGTCTGTAGGCGGGCACATATGGATGAACTGGAAATCTGTTTCCAAATAAATGAAAACCGGGATATTTTATATAGTTTTAGCATTTGCAACTATATTCGGGATAACTTTACCATCCCGACAGATAATCTGTCATTTACATTTTCAATGTAGCGCATAGTATTGGGGCTATTCCCAAAATATTATCCTAGTTATCCGATCCCTCGGGTTTAGCTATTATAATCTTAGCCGGTGCTTTGGAGCTGGTGAGTCTTTAACTCAAGGTTTAGGAGCCCCCAATTACCAAATTTAAACACACTCTCCTCGACTCCTTAATCGATTTCAATTGGCAAGTGATGATTTGAATGAGAATTCTGCTTTTCTTTCAACTAATGATTTTTCCAGATTCAACTTTGTTGTCGACTCGGGAAATAATCATTCTGTAGTAAATGACAGTGCCTTGCTCAGTGATCCTGTAAGCACTGACTCTTCGCTGATAGTTGGATCAGGCTGCTCTCTTCCAGTGACTTCTCGCGGGAATGTCACTGCTGCCCAAGGAAATAATTCCTTCTCATTTTAAGATGTTCTTTATTGCAAAGAACTGACTGAAAATCTGCTCTCAATCTCGCAACTCACGGCTAATGAGTTGTTTTCCAAAACAATGAATGCGTGATTTATCCTAAGGGTAGCAAGTATGTCACATTGACTGCTCTTGATGATCCTCAGGGCTTATATCGTTTGCAGTTTAAAAGCCCTGAGCTGCCGTGCACCATTGCACACCACACACTTCACAAAGTGTCTCCCGCAACAATCCCCAACAGTAACTAACGCCGGCTTCATCCATAATCGACTTGGCCACCTGAACAACAACGATCTCAAAGTTCTTCAGCTGCCCACTTTGGCAAGTTCTTGTTCCACTTGCATTTTGTCAAAGATGAAAGCTCTTCCAAATTTCAGAAAACACACTACCACTGCAATTCAACCGAACGACGTAGTCTGTGTGTTGCCCTGTGGGTCCGACAATCACAGCAGGAATTGAAAATGAAAAGTACGTTCTGGTAGTTGTGGATGAATGGACAAGGTTTTGCACAGCCGTCCCTCTTGCGCACAAGTTAGAAGCTGCAGCCTCAGTCATGGAGGTTATCAATCGGATGCTACTGCCTCTCAAATCAGATCGTGGAACCGAATTTGCCAACGAAAAGCTCGTGACCTTCCGGAACGCTGAAGGGATTCTTCCAGCATTGACTGCCGCAAATGATTCCCCGAGCAATGGTAGGGCAGAAAGAGGTATAGGTGCAATAGTTCATTGATGATCTGGTCCGCAATTTCAAGGCGGTTTTGGCCATTCGCCATCCGAACAGCAGCCTACCTTCGCAACCGACTCCCAACGCACACCGGCCACTATCCAAAAGCTCTCATGAAAAGTTCCTTCAACAAAATCTGAATTACGACAACATGAAGACATGGGGTTGCTTAGTATACATCAAAAACAACAGTCATCTCGTGCAAATAAAGGTGTATTTTTGGGCTACACACTAACAGCTTCCATCTTCATCTGCTTTGATTCTGTTCGAAATCAAATTGTGGAAATTCGTGACGTTGTCTTTGATGAGACCACGCCGGGTTCTGTCTTGTTCACAGAACAATTGCGGGCGCCCCGACGACCCTTGTTGTTGTCACCAGCCGATTGCCACCCATCGCGGAACTCTCCTAGGAAGCGATCCGACCGCATGACGCGAACATGAGGTGGGTTTCCCTGTATTCGAGTGATACGTCGTTCAGATAACGATAGTCTCCTCCGGCACCTTAATCCATCTCATTGGCGTCTTTCACACCCTGGATTGCGTCATAAACGTTTGTCATGGCACTCACCAACCAAACATTTTCCCCTCCAAATGATGCCTTAATGTCAACATTGCAGTTGTCATAGCCATAAATGGCATTATATGATTGGTTTTTCTTTACGCCATCAATGTCCTCGACGAAATAAGTTTGGCCATGATGTCCGTATTGCTGCTGATGGTATTGATAGTGATCGTACATATGAAGGCAGCTGACTAGAAGAAAGTGAAGTGAATTTCAAGCCTGTGGGTGATCTGTTGAGGGTTTACTCAACGTTAATGGCTCCAAGGCCGGGAATGATTACCTCCCGAGTAGATGAAAAAATTCCAGATAATTTTCCAACCCCAATTTTTTCCAGCCAACAACAATCAACAGTTGGTTCGAAAAAGCACCCAGACCAAGAAAAATATACATAGTCCCCTCAACTCAATCAGAGTCTTAAGAACCCTGGATTGTGATTGTGAACGGCCGTCTTGATAACGATTGCATTGTGTGGTTTTTCTTCACCACTGTCTTGGTGATAATGGCTATGGCACTGATCGCTGGATAGCAGGCAAAGAAGTTCGAGAAACGTAACGCTGAATATTGACGACATTTTGATCCTCAGAACGGACGTGTGAAGGAGTTTGAGAAGATGTCAACAGAATTCTGATCTGATTCCCAGACATCTTTCTCCTACTACGATCTGTCCTGGTGATACCATGGCTCATTGTTAAAGAACATGATGTCTCGAAGCTTTATTGGTTTGAATTGTAACCATCACCACTTCCAGTTCATCTGAGTTCCTTTGATCGCGATGCCAAAGTGTGTATTACTCGAGTCCCCGTCCATAGCAGCTGAAACACAACAAATTTATCATTTTGAGGATTCCATCAGCTCGCTCTTTGACACAAATTGATTCCTAGTAGTAATTCATTGCGTGCCGAGAATTGATCTTCTGCCCTGATGTGATTTCGGTATGACGAGTAACGTAAGACGACTGCATGATGTCGTCGCACAACAGGTCAGCAATACAGCCACGACTGACACACACCGCTTCACTTTCTTTCGGCCACCCACTTCACAATGGAGAATCGTGGAATCAATTGATGTCGTCTATGGTGGAGATTAATCACATAATGCCATTTGGGGCTATGACAACGGCAACGTTGACATCATCATTTGGAGGGGAAAATGTTTGGTTGGTGTCAAGTTTTACATCCCATTGTGCAATGATAAAACTTGGACTCACAATCCAGAGTTCGGAAGACCCCGATAGAATGGATTGAGCTAAAGGTGCCGGAGATATCTTACGACGTAGTGCTCGAATAGAAAACCACATATCTCTCATGTTTGCGTCGCATGGGCGGGAATTAATTGGTACAAAGGTCGTGGGGGCGATTTTCTATATATTGGCAGAAGGTCATAAGCTTCTATTCATCGCTAGTTTTGAAGTAAATCTGTTTGTCGCCCCACATGGAACAGTGTGGACATCGTATTGTGAAGATAAACTATGCCGTCTGTGGCAATGATGCAGAGAATTTAGCAGGAGCGGGTTATCGCTATCTCGTAGTACGACTATAGAATCTAAGTGTCCTCCCACTCACTCAGTAAATCACACGCAGCAAATTGTCCACTGGGTGTCCTTCCACTCATAATTTGGGGTGTTCTTTCATGACAAAATACAACGAATATACGAAGTTGCTACTTCCCCATTCTTCGCCTGATAATACGACAGCAAGAATATGATTGCCAACTCAGATGATTTTTTGCTGTCGGTCTCTTGTCAGTCTGGGTCCGTGCTTAACTATCTCTTCTTTCTGGTGGTTCATCAGTTTAGGGGTCCATCAGAAAGGTGAGCGATTCCGAATGATAGTCCAGTAAGTTTCTCCGTTTGAAATCCTGGGGTTGTTGCGATTTTGTTGAGGGGAAGTCAACGGCATAACCGCGCGGTGCGTTTTGCGCGCAGCGATACAAATAAAAATTACACAGCTGAGTAAAAAAAATCATACAGCCGAGTAAAAAAATCAAACAACATCGCTGAGCAAAAAAATCATACAGCCGAGTAAAAAACAACATCGCTGAGCAAAAAAGTACAGCCGAGTAAAAAAATCAAACACATTTCGCCGTCGCACCACACGCTCCTCTTTCCTTGCGAAAAATAAATAAAGCTGATGTGGCATCTTTTGGCACTACACCCCCGAAAATTCAGCTTCTCCTGCCAGCATCATAACATCCTTCGGTTCATATTGGTTATCCGCTTCAAGTTCTCCCTCGAACGCCCCATCGAATGACAGCAGCGTCGTCTCAGCATTCTGCATATAGTATCCCGCACCTACGGCCCCTCCAAGCACAGCAATCCCGCCAACTGCTGATCCGATAACGATTCCAGTTATGGACCCTCGTGCCGCTGGAACACTAGTGGAGGTGACAGATTCTTGGGTTGCCGTGGTGGTGGTTGTCGTGGTGGTGGTTGTCGTGGTGGTGGTTGTCGTGGTGGTGGTTGTCGTGGTGGTGGTTGTCGTGGCGGTGGTTGTCGTGGTGGTGGTTGTCGTGGTGGTGGTTGTCGTGGTGGTGGTTGTCTTGTCGTGGTGGTGGTTGTCTTGTCGTGGTGGTGGTTGTCGTGGTGGTGGTTGTCGTGGTGGTAGTTGTCGTTGAGGTGGTTGTCGTTGAGGTGGTTGTCGTTGTGGTAGTTGTCGTTGAGATGGTTGTCGTTCTGATGGTTGTCGTGGTGGTGGTTGTCGTGGTAGTTGGTTCGTTACACAGTACCCAATCGCCTTGTCAATTTCATCGAGTATTACAGAGGCATCTGCGCTCTCTATAGCAACGCCTGGGAGCTCGTGTCCAGAAATTATTGATAAACCTTAACGTAGTTATCACCATCCATATCGGTCAATATGATGAAGATTGGGATGATGCCCTTCTCCTTTAATGCATCTGCCACGATATCATCTGTTGGATAATCCTGTATCAATGAGTTGTGAGGTCTATTTCATTCAACCATCCCACCTCTATTTGGTTATCATATTCGCCGTCTCCTTCATTAGGCATCAGACCCGTTGAGCAAACGCGTCCGGCTGGATTGTCTCCTGGATACCTGTATGCAGCGTCAGTTACGACGACCATCATCCGAACGATTTTTTTATCAATGGGAGGGATCCACCAGTCCACGTGGCGTTTGTGGGCTCCAACAACAAGTGCCCCCATAGCGCTGCGGAAACAAAGTATTAACACCAGTTTCTGTAAATAAAAACTCACTCTTCAGGAGCGAAGTCGTCGCCGTAGCCAAAACTCTTCATCCTCCCGTCAAGCTCTTCATGATCTGAAACGTCCTTGCAGCTGCAGTTTTCTGTAGATGAAACTTACGGAACATCCAAACGGACACCATAATTCGGCGTTGATCTTACACACCCGTTCCATCTGGGAACAAAAAAATGACAACACCCCCACAAAGCGCGTCACTCACTCATCATTGAAGGTGATCAACCCAAAGCGAGTATCTCGAACCTTTGCCAGCTTTACCATGAGATCAGGGAGGGCGTTAACCTGTTTCTTGCAGGTTGCCATACTTCCTGTGTGTTGTAAGGTGCGGGCGATTGAGAAGCAGGACAAGTGACTGTGTTTACAGTTTAGTAAGGCAAGAAAGGGTTCGCATGTATCACATGAACGCGAGAAAAAACTGTGGTGCGTTGATGAAGCTGGATCTTTCAATACTCCCATTCTTATGAACCTGTAACCACTGTCGAGTTGACAAAATTGGTCTCTTCCAACAGCTTTGGTGAGGATATCGGCAAGTTGATCAACTGTGGAAATCTTGAGGACTTTAAGCGTCTTCTTTTCAACTTGTTCTCTCACAAAGTGATGGATGACGTCGATGTGCTTCGTCCGTTGATGAATTTCAGGATTCGCAGAGAGTGCAACCGCTCCTGAATTATCACAATAAATTGTCGGAACGCGGACATCGACTTTGAGATCTGCACATAACTTTCGAAGCCATAATGCTTCCCTTGCGGCAAGACTGAGCGCCATGTACTCAGCATCAGTTGTTGATGTAGCCACAGAAGTTTGTTTCCTAGATGTCCAGGAAATCGCTGCGCCGGCCATCATGAACACATATCCTCCCACCGATTTGCGGTCATCAAGACTATTGGCATAGTCATAGCCCACAATTTCAAGTGGCGTCTTGCGATACGTGAGTCCCAGTGTTGGAGTGCCTTTCAAGTATCGGAAGATCCGTTTGAGTGCTGTGACATGTGTGGGGCTCGGATTACTCATGTAGCGAGCAGCAACTCCCACTGAATAGGAAATGTCAGGACGTGTACCCACGGCAAGGTACGTCAAAGCTCCCACTGCTTGAGCATACGGGAAGGCAACCTCTTTTTCATCTTCCGGTAGTGCTTTGTGGAGCTTGACTTTTGGATCAGCAGGCGTACTGAAGGCATTGGCATCAGACATGTTGAATCGTTGCAGGATCGTCCGAATGTATCCACTCTGATGCAATCGGATTTTCTTCTCTGTCGGATTCCAACTCAATTCCATTCCAAGGAAGTAAGAAGGTTGACCTAAATCGGTGACAACAAATTTTGACTTCAGGAATTGAATCACATCATCAAATGCAGATGCGGGCTGCGCGCCGCCAATGATATCATCGACATAGAGGAGAATGACGCTCACAGAAGACGTCGTGAATTTTGTGAACAACGAATAGTCTGAGTTTGATCGCTGGAATCCGAATTCCCTTAAAGTTGAAGCAAACTTCTCATACCACGCGCGGGGTGCTTGCTTGAGGCCATAAAGGGACTTGAGGAGCTTCAGGACTCGATTCGGATGCTTGGGATCAACAAACCCTTCGATCTGCTTTATGTAGACTATTTCAGCGTCAGGTCCAGTTCTTTGAACGTTCTTGGTTCACTCAATTCACTAGTCATCAAGGCGAATGGGGTCAGCATGTCCTCATAGACAAAGTCTTCGCTTATGGCTTTTGGTTTGAACCTGCTTGAACGTCGAAGTTGTTGGGCATCAGAAGGATAAGATATGGCGTTGTCAGCTCTGAACACAATATCGTCAACATGTTGTCGGTCTTCTACAGTGTTCTGATCAAGAACTTGTTCATCAATTGGATTTCCGTCAACCAATTCATCTTCGATTCCAACTTCTTCATCAACTGAAGTTCCGTCTGCCAATTCATCTTCACGATCAACACTGTCTTCCTCAGCATCGACACTTCGTCGTGGAAAAACGTGTTCAGCAAACACAACATCGCGGCTTCGAATGATTCGTCCGTCATCAACTTCCACTCGATATTCATTTGCATTCGAGTATCCAACTAGAATCCCTTTTGTCGATTTGGATTCCAATTTGTTTCTGTTTTCTTTGGGAACATGGACGTGCGCTTCGCAACCGAATACCCTGAGTTTCTTGATGTTGGGTTTCCTCCCCTACCATATTTCGAATGGGGTTTTGCCGTCAATGGAGGATGTTGGTGACACATTCTTCAAATGATTGCTGTTAGGAGTGCTTCGGCCCAATAGAATGTGGGTAATACTGCATGATGAAGCATACACCGAACTTTTTCCATTAAAGTGCGATTTGCTCGCTCAGCGACGCCATTCAGCTGAGGAGTTCTAGGAGGAATTTCGTCGACAATAACTCCTTCGGATTTGAGGAAACTGTCAGCTTCTCCTGATACATTCTCTCCAGCATTGTCAAACCGTATTATCTTCATCTTCTGTTCACATTGATTTTCAGCTTGAACTCTCGCAGTTTCTCAGCAAACTCGGAACGCTTGGAAATCAAGTAGATGAAGGTGAAGCGAGTGAAATCATCGATGAAGCTCACAAAGTAACGCTTATCGGATTGCGACGGCTTTGGGGATGTCCAGATGTCTGAGTGTACGAGTTCCAAAGGCTTCGTAGTTGTCTTCATCGCGTGCTTGGCAAAAGGCTGTCGCGATTGCTTTCCTGAGAGGCAACTAGAGCAGACGTTCCTTGGAATGTCGCCAATAATCTGGACTCCGTCCGTAAGTGATGGCATTTTCTGGACGTATTGGTAATTCATGTGTCCCAGGCGGTCATGTCACAGCTGGATATTGGAGGTTGAATTTGTATTGAGTACAGCGGGAGAAGATCGAGGCTGTTCCACCATGTAAATTCCGTTGCTTTCTGTCCCCACTGCAACAATCATTCCTTCTCGGTTCCGAATGAAGCAATTTGTCGCTTTAAATTCAACTTTGCAGCCCCTCTTGTATAAGGACGAGACGGAGAGCAAATTGAATGTCATTTCTGGAATGTAGTACACGTCGGGGATTCTCACACTGAAAACTTGTCCGTTAACCAGTGTTTCAATAATCACATCTCCCATTCCAGCAACCAGTTTGCCATTAGCAATTTGCATCACAGCAGATGGCGAGTCTCTCATGTTGATCATCTAGGATTTGTCGCAGCAAACTGTGCGACCACATCCAGAATCCACTATCCACACTTGCAATGGTTTGTCAGGTGAGGATAAACTGGTGAAAACCAATAATGTTTCCACACGATTTCCATGCGGCGCTGGACCTTGCTCAGCGATCCGCCTTCGGCACACAGTTGCTTTATGCCCTTTTTTCTTGCAGTAGAAACACACGAGTTGTTGTCTCTGTTGCAGCTTTGTGGCCGGCTTTGCCATCAAGACCGTTTCGACTATTTTTCATGGGAGTGTCTTGAAGCTTGTTGCTCGAGAGGAAAGTTCGTCGGGAATCGTCCTCCAGAATGCGGTGAATGACCTCCATCTTCGTCATTCGGTCACCTAATGATGTTAGGCTGCCGGCAAGGTTGTTAAACCTCTCTGGTAAGGACACTAGGATCTTCACAGCTTGAATTTGGTCCGGAACTGGTTGACCATGTCTTGCAAGCTCATTTGCAATCTTTTGCAAGATGTCAAGGTGATCCCTCATCGACGTTCCCTCTTTGTACTCCAATGTCCAATATCTCCTCATCAGGAGAATCTTCTCCACCTCTGATTTCTGTTCATATGCCTCGTGGAGCTTCTGCCATGCTTCACTTCCAGTTTGGATGCCGTCAAGGTGGAAGAACACTTTTTCTTCGCACAGGTAGAGGATTGTATCGAAGGCTTTTGTTTGTTTTCTCCGATACTCCCCCCAAGCGCTTCAACCTCGTCGATTGGTCGATTTTCTGTCAAATCTGCTGGGAGATTTTCAGGCGGTGGACTCAGATCCCCTGTGACGACTTCCCAGAGATTTTTCTCTCTTAAAATGGCGCGACAAGCTAGTTGCCAGGTAGCGAGGTTGGTTCCATCCAACTTGGTCACTGTGAATTTGGGCTCCGATGATGACGACCAAAGCAGTCGTTAAGATTTTAGAAACGTTGCACCCGGCTGCTAAACGTCTTACATGCACCTCCTATGCTTTTGTTTTCCCCCATTCATTCTCTCTCTTTTTGTTCTCCACGAAACGAGTTATAACCAATTAACACCAAACCAATTTAACTTAATGATGCTCGCTCTCGCCTCATTACGACGGCAACGGTTCTTTGCCAGACCATGTCCTTTGCGATAAGTACCCTAAGGGGCTTATTCAAACTCGCTCTCCTTCTCTTTCAGGTGACAACGGCGGTGTTCATCACCTTTGCCCTCTGCGCTATTACCCACACGTTCGTCCCCGTGCTCCCCTGGACTACAACCACCCGCGACCTTCTCTTCCAGTCAACTCAGTGGTCCCTTGCGACGCTGGCTGCCTCCGACCATCTGGAACGCTGCCTCGTCCACTACCACCAGCTCGCTGAAGCCTGCACAACCCATGTGTTCCCTCACATCCCATCGGTAGGTTGCTCTCTACTCCTTCTCATCTTCGTTTACAGCTCGCTCGAACATTTCTCGACCTCGCTTCTCGCCGTTGTGTCCGCTTTGACTGGCGCAGTCTCAACTGTTACCCGACTCTCTGCCTCTATCCTCGCCAGCTCTACCTTCAACTTTCTAGCATACGTTAACACGAAGACGACATGCTCAGAAAAAAAGGAAAACAAAAAAAATCGCCTTAACTCGGTTAGCTTAGCTACGGCTGATAACCTGTTGTAAGGTGCGGTTCGGCGGGCGATTGGGAAGCAGGACAAGTGACTGTGTTTACAGTTTAATAAGACAAGAAAGGGTTCGCATGTATCACATGAACGCGAGAAAAAACTGTGTTGCGTTGATGAATCTGGATCTTTCAATACTGTGTTGTCAACAGCGAAGACAATGTCAACGGCAGCGTCGGGAATGCAGATTTCGCAGGCAACATATGAAAGAAAAAATGCAGAAAGCCACAAAAGCTTCATTCTGTAAAATTCTGGCTCAATTGTAGATCAGGCATGCGACCCCGCCATTGTAAATACAGAGATCCCCGGCGATGCAAATAATTGACGTAAAAGAACTCTTCAATGGGAAGAACACTATGAAGGATTGGCTGCCACAATCCAGTTACCCTGTGTCAAGTTTGTTTTGCACGAGAACAACCGATATTCGGTTTCAAGTGTCGACCCACAGCAAAATTGTACGCGACGTTCGATCGGATAAGGAATGGAGACGAAAACCAAAAGGTGATGAGAAGCTGTTGACAAGTGGAAGAGGAGGTCTTTCAAAAAGATAGGAGATTGGCCCCTGGAATTCGAAGGGGCTCCCCACCTATCGAACGAAAGCCCTTTACCCTCAGCACGTGTTTGTGGCGTTGATCAAATGTCCATTATCCTTCTCCTTAGCAGTAATCCACGTAAAACGGCTGCATGACATCGACGCACAACAGTTCAGCAATACACGACTGGCACACCGCTTCACTCCACGCACTTTATAATGGAGAATTTCGTGGAAAAAAATCAATTGAAAAA
>NW_026578552.1:0-23457 GCF_029603195.1 Condylostylus longicornis
TTGTTTCATTGCTTAGCGTTGCGAATTTATCCAGGAAATCAGAACGCTGAAGTATTGACTTTATTTCATCGAATCCTTCGTCAAAGTCAGAGGAAATGCTTTCCCAGACAGCCTGATCATGAAATCCATCATTGCATGTAATCCATCATTGCATGTAATCCATCATTGCATGTAATCAATCTTACCTGAATGTCGAAGCCACTGTCGATATAAAATGCACCAATCAAACTCTCATACATATCCGCAATATCTTTGTACTTCTGGACATTCAACTCATTCGTTTCGAGTTCCTCGCCAAGTTTCTTTCGTTCGATCTTATATTGAATTGTCTCATCCAAACATTCCTTGAAATCATCTTTGGGATCATGAAGAGCGAATAGAGGGATGAGTTTGTCGAGATCCATCGTTTTCCCTGAGATGAGCATCTGGCTCACTCGAAGTTCCAAGCCCTTGGATTTGCCGAAATTTATCATTCGTCGAACCAATTTCCGGGCCAAAAAACTGTTGCACTGGAGGATGCTTTTCGCTTGCGACAAATGGCCTTCCTTAAAATTGGGGAATTTCTCGTACAACCAACCAGTAATACCAAGCGCAAGAATCGAGTCTCCCAAAAACTCCAAGCGCTCCAACGATGAACGAAACAATTGATTCCTTGCGACCTAAGACAACATTTCATGATCAGATTTGCAATCAGCGTCAACGTATTGGAGTCAACGCATTGAAAAAAATGGGATCAACTCACAGCGCTGGAATGCGTTCGAGCAACAGTAATGATGTTGAGATTTGAGAACGACAATGATGTTGTCGATAGCCAAATTTCGCCAACAAGCTGATTAGTGAGGAGACTTTTGCAAGCGAGCCACGTTTTCGATTGTGTGTCAATCCAGTATTGGTCGATCAAAGGGGGATGAACCAGAACATCATCCAAGACGGTGCGAAACGTGCTGAGATCAAGCGATTGCATCAGCTGATCGTAGACCTCAGATCGCGTCCATTTAAAGAAATCCTTTGTCGGAATTGAAGGCGGAAGCTTCGGTGCGATTCCTAAAAGGGTTCCATTTTTAGCGTTTTCCTCCCAATCGAATGTCTGAATGAAAGAAATACAAAACTGGTTGAATTCAAAATGATACAAAATGATTACTCTCGTTCGCTTCATCATTTCGAAGAATGGAGCCATTAGAGGGCGCAGATTTTCTTCACTTGGGCGAGCATCAAACAAAAATGCGTCGGCGAAAAGGGCAGAAGCGAACAAGCCGCAACTCGACACCGTGCAATTCGTCCTGCAATTGTTCGAATTCGGCTTTTTTGTCATTTGTTCCGCCAGCGTCTTATTTTGAACAGGATCCAGGGACAGCCACGACGGGGAAACCGGCGGTCGGAGAATCGGTAACCTGGGTTCCGCACCGTTATAAAATACGTCATGACTCTTGATTTTTTGATCACTTTTTGTCGGAAAGAGTACGACATTGTGGAAGTTGGACAAATAAATTGCGCCAATAAGAGCTTCAATCATGTCCGCTTGCATTTTATGAGAAACACGTTGGCATCGAAGGTCAGCGAGAGTGACAGCTCTGTTCTTTCTTCCATGAGATGTGGCAACAAACACTCTTGCATTCAAATAATTATGAAGTTTTTCATTCCGGCAGCAGCGACGAAGGAACGAGTTTGATTTGATCGGGCCGGAAATGTTTGACAGACGACCTTCCTGTCCGCTGGGGTCAAGAAAGAACGCCCAAATACCAGAAATCGCTTTCAGAACCGAATCTCCGAGAAATTCGAGTCTCTGATTGTGCCATTCCTCTGCAAAAGAAGAAGAGGTTCAACCGAAACATAGTTCACCTACTTGTAGCAAAATTTGTAGCACTTTCTGCCGTTTCGTTGAGAAGGGATTGAGCGGTGGGATTAATTGTTGGTTTCTCACAGTTGTCACATTCAACGCTACTCCTTCCAAAACGAAAGCGGAGATGTTGAGGCTTCAATTCGATGTCAATGGTTGGGAGTCGGGAGGCGGGCGCAGTCAACGCCAATTGAACAAGTTCGTGAGATACATAAACGCGCGCTTTCGACAAAAACGTTGATGATGAATTCGATAAAAAGCTTGATGATGAATCGAGCGATTGATTGCAATGGTCTGAAATCGAACGAAAGACCCGCGAAAGCCGACTCTCGAGACGATTTCGCAACTCATAGTGCTTCGCCCAAACGTCAAGCGAATAAAAAATTGCTGGAAGCCATGTAAACTGAAAACACAGACACTTGAGAGCATCACTTGAAATGGGGGACTTGCCTGCTGGAACATGGGTCCCGTTAAAGGCAACAACGTTACGTAATCTGGCGCAAAATACGTCAGAAGGGAAGTCGATTTTGTCGATTTCAGATGATCAGTGAAAATCGGTTTCACCCCCTGATTGAAATGCATGTAGACGGATCGACGGGGAAGACGATTACCTGACGGATACTCTCAGCGACAATAATGAAGGAATCCTCCGCAACTGTCTTTGAGAATCTTTGTTGGTAAATGTTCGCTAACGTTGAAGTCGATCCTGGCGGTGTAAAGTTATGAGGAGTTTGAGTTCTATCGACACCTCGCCAGCTGAGGGAAATAATTGTACTATTGGCGCGAATCGATTAAAAAAAACTCACGAGAAATATCGCGTTATGACTCTGTCGTGAGTCATTCGGCAAGCAGGAGGTTCCGAAGCTGTGAAATATGCAATTGCGAACGACTCAAGATCGAAACAACATACCGCGAGTGGATAAGAGACGCCGTAGTCCTTGAACAACATCATCGTCGGGGCTTGAGGTCTGGAGTGAGCAGGGTGCCGTTCGAATATTTTGCGCTAAAGCGTTGCGTTCATCGTCGGAGAGAGTGTGTGACGCAAGTTCAACGTTCTTGATCCGAAAGCTGGATTTAATCAGCTTTGTGACGCCCTCGTCCCCAACAGAGACGTTCGGAATTTGAGACATGACCTCCTGAAATGCATCCTCCGAACTTGCGCACTTGGCCAGCTGGTGTACTGAGGGCGGCTGGTAGTGAAAATTGTGCCTGGAACCGCAATCAAGGTGGTTAAGCAGGAGGTGACTTGGATTACCTGGCGGGAGGGAATGTGAGAATATTCAGACGCAGACTGTTGATGACAAATTCGATATCCAGTGATTTTCCATCGAGCTTCAAGGGACAGAACAAAACGAAAGGGGTTGCAAGTCTGTGAAGAGTTGCATCAGCTTCCTCGACGTGGTGGCCAAATCGAAAGATGTCGTCATCTGGTTCATTATTGAAATGTCGGACGATGAGTAATTTTGAGAGGACCTGTTTGAATCTCAGAAGAAGTTGAATGGAGATGGGATCCAGGACTTCTTCGCCGAAGTTGTCGTTTGATTCAAAAGGTTCAATTTCAACTTTTACCATTTCCGCAAGAGTGTCGTGACATCCCATCATGCTGCATATCTCTGGAAGAGGCCCTGGCAGCAGAACGCAAAGAGGTTGAAGCACTCGTTGGAGCTTTCCAGAGAGCTTCAATATCTGTTGACGGTATCTGCTGTTCGAATTCTCGTCAGATATTTGAGGCAAAAACGGATCCTCCACAGCGTCAAGGAGCAGAGACATCATTGATGCATCACACTCAGTAGGACTTCGGGATAGGCATCTCCAAAACCCTCCCAGTCCTCCGCTGGCGAGAATTTCAGAGTGGGAGCTTTCCACATTGTAGAAAATTCGGTGTTTGTAGAGAACCACAGGTTCGTTCACTCCTAGTGGCGGGCGATTCGGTGGTGTTTCAGCGGGTGGCTCAGCCAGTGAAGGAGCATCAGGGTCTTCGTCCAGCCGAGCAGGATCGATCAAGGCCTCGCGGAGTTTATGTCGCCGTTCTTTCTTGATGTAAAAACGACGGGTTTCTTCAGTTTGGAAGTTTCTTGCGGAATTATCGCGTTCAAGATAAACATAACGAGGAAGTGGCTGGAGAGGGAGGGCAACTTCGCAAAACAGATCGTCCTCATGATCCAATGCACGCCCTAGAAAAAGAATAAAAAACGCAAATATCTGAATCTGTCTTTAGAATAAAATGAGTAGCCATGTGAAGAATGGAAATCGACGACGTGGTCAAACAAAAGCTGAGGTGTCTCTCAGTACAGCCACTCTTCACCCAGGTGTGTAGTGTGCCGAAATACAACTTACTTTTTCTTCGAGCGAGACTTCTTCGGTACTGATCAGCGACATTGAGCATTGGAGGCTGAAAATGTTCATCCAAAATTTGTGCCTAAGAAAATTTGACTTGAAGAAGAGAGAAAGTGAGAAGAGAGCGCACTTCTTTCAACGCTCGAATGATTTCAAGACAACGAATATCACGATAACGCTTCTCACGAAAACGAATTTCAGATCTATCTTGTTTCTCCATCGGCAACTGAAACGTCGGATCGTTGGAAAACGCACAACTCCAATCAAAACGCGAACCTGGATGAAGGCTTCTGAGGGAGAGTAGTGATCGCGACGATGCCCAGAAAGTGGTGGAAGTAGGGAAAGAGAGAGAAGCCACTGTGATGATGAAACTGAGACATAAGAGGGTTAGAGGGAGAACTCACATCTATGACACGTTCATGCGGACTCAATTCATGAAGATAAGATCGCAATTTTTCATCTTTATTGGCTGCGAGAGATTGAATGATGCCATGAAGAATTGGGGCGGCCAAATTGAGAGGAATCATGGCTCCTGTAACCTGATCAAGAGTATCATCAAGAGAAGCGTTATCAGTGTAGATGAGGAAGAGCGCCTCACTTCAGAGCAAGGGGTTGCCTTGTCGATAATTCGCTTCGACTTTTTCTCCAGCGGGACGTTAAAGAATAGTTTGTTTTTCATAAATCTATAAATTGCCATTTCTTGATCAAACAGAGCCTCATATGGAGGCGCGTAAAGCATCGGTTGCCTGGGCACCATGAAGGTGTACGCAGCGTTGTCGTTCCGGGCGTCTTCCTGTCGAAGTCGACCACGTGCTTGGATGTTGTCGATAACGTTCTTCACTTTGTCGAAGCGGAAAATTCGATTACATGCTTCGATATCGACCCCTTCGGAGAGGACGGAGGTACAGAACTGCAACAAGGGGATGCACTACTGAACGACTTCAGATCTTACCAATATCTTCAAGTGAGGCTTAGTGACATCATCCTGTGCGAAGTCTAGCTTTTTTTTTCTTTGTTGATCGGTTGTCATGTTATACCTTGCCAGCCCTGTATGTGTTTGACTGGATGTCAGCCAATGTGAATTCGGAATGGACCGTCTTTCGCAATAGCGAGCAAGGAGAAACGAGGAGAGACGAGTCTCACAAAACACGAGGCACTTCAGTGTCGATGTCGAGTAGCAAGAAGTGTTCCGGGCCCCAGATGAATCATCGAAGTCAGCGAAGTGTTTGGCCTCTCCACGCTTCGGCCTAAAGTGACTTCTTGAAACGTCCTCGACATCACTTTGGTCCAGCTGATGAAGCGAGCTGTTAGATGATCCGCTCGAATTGCTGCGGCGTAATTGTCGCCTCGATTGGACAGTTGGACGTGGACGCTCAATCCGACACTCGGATAAAGGCGACGAGTCCGACGACTCGTGGCTTTTCCGGCGATGGCTAGGAACTTGTTTTTGACTAATGGAACCATCCGATTCACTGCTGCTCGAAATAATTCGTTTTCCAGAGAACAGGTTGCTCGCGCGACGGGTTTTCTTGGAACGACTTGGAGCCGTCAAACGACTCTTTCTGTCGTTTTCTGCTCGACGGCGAGGTTTTGCACAATGGCGACTGCTGCTTTGTTGGAATCGTTCAGGTGAAGTGCATGATGAATGCGATGACGATAAACTCGAATTTTGATCACTTGCTGCACTTGCTAGCTCTTCGAGATGATCGACTGAACTTGATGCTTTTCTGGAGATCGATCGATCAAAAAAAACCACGTGATTGTGATTTGTGTACCTTCATTTGGGACATTTCTTGACGTCGTAATGCTTCTCGACACTCTTTATCATGTTTTCTAAGAGCATCATCTTCACGCACTGCGACAATATCTGGCCCTTCTTGCACTTCCACCAACACGCCACACGATTTACACTCGATGAGTTTGGGCAGCCGCGCGCTTGAAAGAGAACGCGTCCCAGAAGAAGTATGATTGGATGACTGATGGGATGATGGGTGAAGACCGTTGCTTTGACCTGGGATCCTAACTCCATTACGATCTGGGATCCTAACTCCATTATGATCTGAGTTCCGAACTCCATTACGATCTGGGATCCTAACTCCACTATGATATGAGTTCCAAACTCCAGTGTGATCTGGGATCCTAACTCCATTATGATCTGAGTTCCGAACTCCATTACGATCTGGGATCCCAACTCCACTATGATATGAGTTCCAAACTCCAGTGTGATCTGGGATCCTAACTCCATTATGATATGAGTTCCGAACTCCATTACGATCTGGGATCCTAACTCCATAATGATCTGAGTTCCCAACTCCATTATGATCTGGCATCCAATCTCCACTATGATCTGGGATCCAAACTCCGTTATGGGCTGGGATCCTAACCCCATTGTGTGGTGTCCCAACTCCATTATAATCTGGGTCGTAGGCCGGGCTCATCCACTCGCCGCTCATTTTTCGTTGATTTAGGGCAGTCCCTTGCTTGAACTCAGAGTATCTATTAATGCTGGTTCTTTCCCCATTTGAAGGCAGGCGGTATTCAGCTATGAAGACATGACCTGGTGGAGGTGGAGGTATTCGTCTTGAATCATTAGGGAACATGTTAGAGAAGCTGAGTCCACTTTCTTGGCCAGCGGGAATTCCGTGCAATGTTGAGGGAAATTCGCTAAAGCTCTGATGGATCCGTTCATAAGCAGCACCGCCCCCCATTCCCTGAGTTGTCATCGCTTGTCGAAAATCTCCTTCAGAATTTCTGCGAAGAGTCTCGTTAGACACAACAGGAGGAATGCGCCTTCTGGTAACAACAGCTTGGTCGTCGTCACTTGATACATCTGGGTCGATGATTGGCGTCTCCTCATAGCAGTACTCGCTTTGAATTGTCGGCTCGACGGAAGCCAGACGCGCGATGCGCTTCATTTCATCGAATTCCTCTTGAAGTTTTTTTTGTCTTTCTCTGTGATCGTTTCTCCAATTCTCTGCTCGATTCGCATCTTCTTTGTCCATATAGACGCAGAGAGCGGTGTGAAGATTTGACTCCAGACTTCTCACTTTGGAGCTCACAAGAAAATCCTCTTGTTTTGGCGTTAGTTGAAAATTCCAGAGTTTATTGCAATTTTCCACCAAATTCACTTCCTTAGAAAAGCTTTGGAAAAGACAAGTCAGGAGACTCCGCAGATGTTTGTCAATTTCCGCTCCTAGATTTGTCGTCGAGCGACCCGACTGAACGACAGGATCATCAAAAGAAACTCCTGCGGTTGTCAAATCGTTTTTCTCCTTCATCCAGTGAAACATCACTTCTTGAAGTGACCAAATACCAAATTCGTCGTTCGCTGAAAAAATGGAAAGCGCATTGGAAGGAAAGGAACGTCGTCGAGCACAATAGGACTGTGAGTAGATCCGCCTACCCTGAACAACCTTCTTCTGAAAGTTCTGCCATTTTTCCACGATTTTTTGCCTGACTTCAAAGTCCAAATTCTTCCATAATGCTTGAAAATTTTCAATGAGTTCTCTGGTTTTTCTCACTCCATTATTGAAACACAGAAGCCAGACAACTTCAATTTGTAAATGCTTTCGTGGAATATTCCTCCGATGAATCGTGATCTCTTCCAAAGTCTTCATTTTCGCAATCCATTCGTTCACAGCGTTCCAATCCTTCTTTTTCATCGGTCGAAATTGACATCTGATGTCCGCACACCCTTCAGGAATTGTTTCTTCAGGGAAGTTGACTTCCTCCCCCTCTAGAATACTGGGGTGAAAACAGACAACGAGAAACACATATTTTCATCTTTTCTGAATACAAACTCCGTCTTCGATCATGAAATGATGGGGTCTAGTCTTCTTACTTGAAGAATGGTTCCCATACAAACACCCCTAGTGCATGGTTCCAAAGCGGGGCATAGGGGTTTTCGTCGTAGTAGCAAGGCGTTCCTTCACGGGGAATTGGTATTTGTTCGTCGGTGATGAGCCGGGAATCCATTATGCGCTGGAGGTTTTGATCTTCTTGAAGAGCTACAAGGGAATGACGCTCGATATCCAATAAATCTGTTTCCCGTTCCGATTTCTGACCTCGTCGTTCGAGTATTTGTCCTCCGATGACATCCGGATCGGCGTTGCAGTGAGACCGAGAATTTGAGGCCGTGCGCATGAACCAGGATATGATTTATGCAGCTGATGAGAAGGGTGGTCACATTCTTGCTTTGAAAATACAGGAACATACAGTTGTATCAACGTGGTAGAAATCTTTCATTAGCTTGTTAAAAGGGTGATTGCGTTTGTCGTCTGTCATGTGATGACATTCATCGAAAATCAGTAAACCAATTTGGGACATCAGAATAAATCCGTGAGCAACATAACTAAGAAGCTTTTCAGGAGTCATTACAAACACCTGAGAGTAAATAGAGTTATCAGAAGCAGTGAGACTCAACTGCTTACTCGAGGAATAATTAATTGATCCTCCTCCTCGTCATCTTCCATTTTCTCCTCCGCCGATTTCTCAACTTTTTCGTTTTCTTCACTTTCCAGTTGCTTTTCTTCTTCTTCCATTCGAGCATCCTCAAGGCTTCCAGATCTCTCCCTCAGCCTTGCGCGTTGCTTTCTAGCTCTTCGCGCAATGATTTCAAACAACGCCTTCAAGAAAAGAACTGAAGGAAACTGGCAACATGATGCTCACCTTCCATTCCTCTGCGTGATTCCAATCCCTCAAAATACGCGGATCTGGAAGATCACCTTCATTGATCGGAACACCATCAACGCGATAAGTTGACCCAGTAAGCAACTGAACATGAACATCTTCGTGGAGTTGCCCATACTCTGGAGGGATCGCAAGCAGGTCCCTTTCCATAACATCGCGCTGTTGCTCTGCTAGAACACGTGTTGTGCAAAGAAATATTGCGACAGATTCAAAATGCTCCGGTTTTTGGAGAAAGTGATGCACGACAAGGCTGGCTATGAATGTCTTTCCGCGCCCCGTCGGGAGAACAACAATCGAGTTTGCTTGTTTGGCGGTCTCAAATATCCGCTTTTGGTACTCGTAGGGATATTGAAAATTTGTAGTATTGAACATTGAATTCATTGGGGGGAAATACCTTTTTAAAAATTTAGCTTAACTCAAATTCTATTCAAACACCATTCAAACAAAAGCATACTAAATAAGAGGCATCGTTGAAGCTTCAGGCACGCCAGAACACACGCCACCCGAACTAAGCTGTCCAAATTGTACGGAATAGCTGTATCTGCATTCTGAAGAACTGTTGCTTGGATAAATTAATTGTTGTGAATAAATTGGTGCTTCTGTCAATTGATTTGTTCGATGAGTCAATGTGCACTAAATCCAGGTTCATTGAGATCAATAGCCAAGACATTCGAAGAGTCCTCTGAGAGCACTATTTGCTGTGCAGCAACATTGTCTTCAATCTAAGGATGTTCATGGCACTCCTTGCACTATGATTTGATGCCATGGTTGTCGAAGTTGGTACTGGGAACCTTGAGGGAAGCAACTCGCCAAACGTTACATGGTTTTCTCGGAACATTGGTAGCAATAAATTGAAGAATTTAACAAATATGTTGTTGACTGTGTTAACGTTGGACGGAGAGGAGAGGTATGGGAGAAAACGATAAAAACATTAGGAGCAAAATCAGAATCAGTTTCGCAATGACAAGTTGCCTGTTAACACGACCCCTGAAGCTTGTCACATCCTTTGTCGGATCCCAATGTTGGGCGGTGCTTGGTAAAATCTGGAAAGGGCAAGGCTTTTGTAAGCAGATCTGGTGTCTACTCCAGATCATCGATTGTTTTCTTTCAACGGCAAGTCGAACGAAGTGATACCTCAAAATTGATATGCTTCATATCTGGACGGGGTTCCGCACAAGACGAGAGGCTGAGATGGAATTGGTGTGGAGAGGAATGACCTCGGAAGAAGAGAAGATATTGAGTTCAACTGTTGTAGGCAGTGCCCTCACACATCGCAAGGTATTCAGCTTCAGCAGATGAAAGTGCAATGTCGTCTTGCTTCTTTACTTTCTGGAGCATCACTGAGGGTAAAGACATGCAGAGTAAGTTTTATCGTCGCGTTTCAGTGACTTGCATCACAATTACCAACCAGTTATAACACAGTCCAACTTCTTCAGTTCCTTTCAGATACGCCAGAATCGTCTTTGCGGCGTGAAAATGCGGCGGTCCGCAAGAATTGAGGAACTGGGAGAGTCGATGAACTGCGAATGTAAAACCACCAATCAACTTCTTGTAAGGGATACTTTCACATTGGTCATTACTCGCAGAGTCGAATTTTTTTTATTTTTTGTCTTGGTTTGGTCTGTCATGTTGCATTGTTCACAAAATGCCGATAGAGTAAAGCTACTCTTAGTCTATATTCACTAAACGCCGATAGAGTAAAGCTCCCCTTTAGTCTATATTCACTAAATGGCGATAGAGTAAAGTTACTCTTTATTCTATATTCACTAAACGCCGATAGCTACTCTTCACTAAATGCCGACAGAGTAAAGCTCCCCTTTAGTCTATATTCACTAAATGGCGATAGAGTAAAGCTACTCTTTAGTCTATATTCACTAAATGCCGATAGAGTAAAGCTACTCTTTATTCTATATTCACTAAACGCCGATAGAGTAAAGCTACTCTTCACTAAATGCCGACAGAGTAAAGCTACTCTTTAGTCTATATTCACTAAATGCCGATAGAGTAAAGCTACTCTTTATTCTATATTCACTAAACGCCGATAGAGTAAAGCTACTCTTCACTAAATGCCGACAGAGTAAAGCTACTCTTTAGTCTATATTCACTAAATGCCGATAGAGTAAAGCTCCCCTTTAGTCTATATTCACTAAATGGCGATAGAGTAAAGTTACTCTTTATTCTATATTCACTAAACGCCGATAGAGTAAAGCTACTCTTCACTAAATGCCGACAGAGTAAAGCTCCCCTTTAGTCTATATTCACTAAATGGCGATAGAGTAAAGCTACTCTTTAGTCTATATTCACTAAATGCCGATAGAGTAAAGCTACTCTTTATTCTATATTCACTAAACGCCGATAGAGTAAAGCTACTCTTCACTAAATGCCGATAGAGTAAAGCTCCCCTTTAGTCTATATTCACTAAATGGCGATAGAGTAAAGCTACTCTTTAGTCTATATTCACTAAATGCCGATAGAGTAAAGCTACTCTTTATTCTATATTCACTAAACGCCGATAGAGTAAAGCTACTCTTCACTAAATGCCGAAAAGCTACTCTTTAGTCTATATTCACTAAATGCCGATAGAGTAAAGCTCCCCTTTAGTCTATATTCACTAAATGGCGATAGAGTAAAGTTACTCTTTATTCTATTGAGCTTTCTATCGAAGCATCTCCAGCTTGAAGAGGTCTGCAATAGCTCTAATTCATTCAAGTACATATTAACCGTTTTGAGATGTTGTATATGTGTTATTACTCCGTAGTTTCCAATGAAACTCGATGGTGCTATTCATCATTAGTTTAATTTGCTAACTATTGGATAAGATACACGTTCCTATACGAAGATGTTCATGTTCAGTTGCTTACTGGGCTGATCGCGTTGATAGTGTCCCTATCAATGAAGGGGATCTTTCAGACCCGCGCATCTTGGGATTTCTGCAACAGCGAAACATACTTATTGGTTCAGAAGTGCTTGATAGGATTTTGATACATGTGATGCTAGAACAAAAGCGTCATTCGGAATGAATTCCAGTCTCCTCAATAAAAGCGTGTGACTCATCCACTTAATTAATCAGCAATTGGAGAACAAAATCCATTGATTAACACAACAGAATTGTGCGTTGTTTATGGAAACGAATTGAGTGGAGTTGTCTAGTAACTTGTTCATCAGAATAAAAAGAAAATGAGAGAACCCAATTTACAATACTAAAATCATCATCCTTGTGAACTTCTCTGATGAAGAAAACGTCCAAGGATTCTTCGCACGTCATCAACCGCATTAATACGATACTGCAGTGCGCCATTATCACCACGTATTATCCCTTCTAAACCGATGGGCGCCCATGCACGTTCAAGATCCTTCAAAGGTTCATCCGAACTGTAACGAACAATCTGAGACTCTTTGACACCTCCCAAACTGCTTGTACAGCTTGGATAAGCGAATAAATCCAACCCTTTTGATGCGCACACTTGGGGCTAGGATATCTGCCATCATCCATGTCTTCTGGAATCTCTCCAAAGGAATCCAAATCAAATAGAACGACATAAGGTTCATTTGTGTCACTTCTTTGTTGAATGCATAAATTGTCAAGCGCTGGCCGTAAATCCAGATACGTCCAATCCTGCATCGCTGACTTTACTAAAACCTTGACAAATTCCCAATATTGCTCCCAGTATTTCTCAAGATTACGCCTGTTGAATTTGATTGGTTCTTCAATATAATCCATTACGAAAATAAAACCAGAATCAAGATCCCAAATCTCGATCAAACATTCAGCAAGCAACTTTCTCAAATCAGGCAGAGCCCTGCGCCAGTTATTGATGATAGTGGTGGATCAGTCCACGTGAGGGTCTCCTGTGAACCAGTGCTTGCTGCAGCGCAGTGGTTACTAGCACTGACGTCATCCTGGCTCTCATCGAGTTTCTATGTGAAAACCAATTCTGTTGCTCAAAGGAGATACAGCTTTCAGTAATAGTACCGCATCAGGGGCTCTGACTTTAACAAAAGCTTCGTTTTCCGCCTCCCTAGGGTCATTGAAAATTGATGTTGATGGAATTGTTGGTAACGAACTAATGGCGAGGAAGCTCGCCTTGCAGCGACCACGAGCAACTTCATCAAACAGACAATTTAAATGCTGAGCCTCTATGGTGAACAAACATCCTTAGCTAATTGGGAACTCCAAGTTGGCGGCTAACGATAGTTGAATGGGTGATGCAAAGTACTCCAAACTAGGAATATGCAGCGGTAACTGACCCATCAAAGGGATTGCTTCACCTGTGAAAATATTCCGTCACAATTTTTGCTTGAACTTGTTTCGTAACACAAAGAACATGGACCAAGTCACTTCAGAAAAATACAAGAACTTAAGAAATTCACTCAGAAATGACATCATCCAGTTCTTCAGACGAAAAGACGAGTTTTAAGAAGCGCCGCCGGGATTCTGTCAAGAAACGGGGAAGAAATTCGATCACCAACTTCAAGGATCAATAACTTTGCCAACTTCCTCCAGAACTTGCTCGAAACGCCTTCATCGCAAGTAAACGGTATGTTCTTCAAGAAAATGTTACCATCTACATCTGAAAAGAAAGCTTCCTTATGAAAAGATAGGAATAACTACCACATGCCTGAGAGGATAGAAAAATCCAAAAGAAGGTCCTTTGAAGGCAAGATTGGGAAACGTGTTATTAAAGAGCTAACAACACGGAAAATCATGACGTAAGGACATCCCACCAGATCCATTTGGACCGCGGGTGTTCCTGACGCATCCTGGAGCCAGATACGATGCGGATGCGGAAGGGGAGATGTATATTGAAGCGGCTCGCGAATTCTCTATAAGGACCTTATCCTCTTCCGTCGCCTTAAAAGAATCAGATGAGCCGGAAGTCTCTCAACCAGAAGAAACGCATGGACCCAAAGCTAACAACGTTACGCTAAGTTCAGTTGTTCATCTACTACTCGCCATTACCACCTTAATTGGTCTTAACCAAGGACCGCCTCATCCCTTTTATAGGTAGATAATCTACATAAATTATTTACTTAAGAATTCTTTATACCTCTAGGGTGTTGGTGTGGACCAGAAGAGAGAGGCATCTGTTTTCGAAGAGTGGAAGAATAAGAGTTCTTTTATATATTTACATTTATCAATTACGAAGCTTTTTCCCTCGTCTGTTTTTGAAGTAACAACAATCTTGGTTTTCTTGATTGATAAAATCAACATTTCAAAAGAAGTAATTCCTACACCCATTATGATGCTCTCGAGTTCACTAATTATAGATGGAGTGTATGTGCGGGCTGTGGAAAATAATCTATTCTGTGAATCAATCAAAGCCTCGGACCAAAGTAGGATTTTCCGGCACAGGAAAAATCATTTCCGCAGAAGGGAAAACTTGTTGAAAACGAAGTGAAGGAAGGAAAGAAGAATGAACAACATAATAAAGGACCTTGACGTGCTAACTCAGTTGGCTGAAATACTAGGGAAGTTGAAGAATTTCCAAGAAAATCAGGCAGATATCAACAAGTTTAACAACAAAGGTTGAAGCAATTAAGGGCCCCAAAGATACAATCGTAGTTGAAAATTCGTCAAGACCAGAAGAATATCAAACCAAAATTCCCACGGAGAAGAAAGTCATTGATACCGAGGATGAACAAGGACCAACGACCCCAGAGGATGAAGAAAAGGACCAAACAACAAAGATGATCAAGGACCAAACATTCCTAACAACATTTCAAGCATGGATGCGAACGTGTGAGAAAGTTATCAGTAGTGAGGTAGTTCAGTTCTTCATTTATCTATTGATTGCTGGAATCTGTTCGACGTGTCTTTATTGGAAGGACCTTTTTGCGAAGATAAAGTTGTGGGCTCTCAAAGGGACCATCATTTCGTTCGTCATTTTAGCCGCAGCCAAAGTGTTGAAAGTCTTATTTCGAAGTTTAAGGACAGAAGTTCTATCGGGATGGAATAGCACAATCAACTACCTACCATCAACCAGAGGTGCCTTCGATCTGACGGTAACGATAATGGCTATTGTGGGAGTTTTCGCTCTAATCTCCTGGTCTGGCGCTGGCGGACGGTCATTGTTACCAATTTTTGGAAATCTCACGAAGAGGACCAAAAATCAAATCAAGCTGCGTTTCCCCTCCACTTTTCTTCCACAAATTTTCGAACACATCCCATTCCGTAGGCAAAGACTCTGAATAATGCTAGTAAAACTTCATCTCTGCCAGTTAATAAACCTCTTCCATTTGGAGAATAGGCGGTAAGACGTGATCCAAACATTGGGATATCCATGCAAACTTCAAAAGCCTTTGGTTCCGGATCGCAATACAACACTAACGAATAAATGCTATCTTTCAAGCCACAGCGCTCTACCCTGGATGGGTATTCCATTTCCAAACCATAAATGATGCACTGATGAAGCACAGAAGGCCTCTTGTGGAGGTCGAACAAATTCCTCTCTCCTTTATAGTTGTTCAATAACTTGAGTTCCACGATTGAGAAAACGGCGAAGATATTCCATTGGTCGCAGTCAAAAACTTCCAAACAAAGGTTAACGTCAGAGCGGCTTGTTCCAGCTCCTACTTTACTCGACGCTTTGATGCTCCCCCACCAAATCGAAGCAGTTCAGCTTGTACTTCTGTGCGAAGAGTGCATTTCATATTTTGAAATACCCAAATAGTGCGGCTCTCCGTTGGCTCCTCAAATTCGGCTTCAAATCCTAATGTAGGAATTTCAAATTCCGGAAACAAGTCAATCCACGATCTTAATACAGGAACCAACCCATGAACCAAATCGTTTTGAATATCAGTCTGCCGTTTGTGACTGAAAGCTTCTTCAAACAAGTGTTGATCGACGACAACCCTATCCTCCGGAAGCACTATTTGCTGTGTAGCAACATTGTCTTCTATTCGAAATCTAAGGGTGTTCATGGCACTCTTTGCACTGTGATAATTCGATGCCATGGCTGTCGAAGTTGGTACTGGGAACCTTGAGGGAAGCAACTCGCCAAACGTTATATGGTTTTCTCGGAACATTGGTAGCAATAAATTGAAGAATTTAACAAATATGATGTTTGACTGTGTTAAGGTTGGACGGAGAGGAGAGACCAGTAAATCCAGTAGAGGTATGGGACAAAACGATACAGCGAAACCAGAATCTTGCTTCACAACACGACCCCTGAAGCTGTCTTGTTGACATCCTTTGTCGGATCCCGAATGTCGAGGAATTGGCAGTCCTTGGTTAAATCTGGAAGGCTACATCAACTTGTTTTCTTTCAACGGCAAGTCGAACGAAGTGATACCTCAAAATTGATATGCTTCATATCTGGACGGGGTTCCGCACAATGACTTCGGAAGAAGAGAAGATATGAGTTCCTGGAGTAACTGTTATAGCCAGCGAGCTTCACGTGCGTCCTCACACATCGCAATGTATTCAGCTTCAGCAGATGGAAGGACAATACTTTCCACAAGATTGGAGCAGCACTGAGTGTGAAGACATACCCTGTCGCATAGTATGTTTTATCATGGCGCTTGAGTGTTTTGTGACTTGCATCACAATAACCAATCAGTTGTGGAGTTGAGCCATGGATTCTTCGGATGAACTTCTTCAGTTCCTTTCGAATAATGGATGTCGAGCCCGATGAATTGACGAAACTGTCCAATAATTGCGAGGGAGAAGCGCGACTGTAATTTCGTAATCACATTGAAGATGGAAGCGTTTGTTGTCCCTCCTAGCAGAAGATCATCGACAAATACAATGAGGAGGATTCCTTGCTCGGAGTGGATAAAGAGTGAATAATCGGTGAAGCAACGACGGAAACCGATTGATACAAGAAATGCGACGAATGTTTGGTTCCATTCTCGTGATGAAATAGGAAGTTCGTAGAGTGCTTTGAAGAGACGCCAGACTTGGCGAAATTCAGGTGGCTGCTCAACAAAGATGTCTTGGGAGAGAACTGCATTCAAGAATGCGGTTTTGATGTCTAATTGAATCACGTGAAATTTGAAATGGATGGTGAATCTTCAAGAGCACCGATTTATCCGAATCCTTGGGCTACTAGTCGAGCCTTCGTTTCTAACAACTTCGCTGCGATCGTTGACCTTATTTTTGAACACCCACTTTGTTCCAATGATTCGAGTGTTCGTGGGACGAGGGACGATTTCAAATACCTCTTGTTCTTCAAGTGAGTTGTACTGCTTTTCTCCAGTCTGAGTTTTGGAGTGCAGAGCGATGTTCCTTGGCACTGTTTGCGAGAGGTGACATCGGATACGAGAGAGTGTTCCATTTTATCGATTGCCTTTGGACCTTTGTGAACGTCGACAACAAGAGGATGATTGTTCTTCGTTTGTTTTCGGATAAAGATGAATCATTAGCCGGAGAGTGGATCTGGGCCTTCTGTGGCTCCTTGGAGTGCTTCGTGGGCAGGGGTTGTCGAATGCTGCGAGATGCTGAGGGGACGAGGCGATTCCTGGTGAATGTCAGTGGAACTGGCTGTGGGTGCTCATTATCGGGGCTTGGAAGATCATCAAAGGTGAAGATCCTCGATTGAGGGGAAATGAATCGTCGTAATCTGCAGGTTGAAGGTTTTGCGAGAATAGTGCGGAAGTCTCATCAAAGAGTACATCACGTTCGACTCGCAATGTTTTTCTCTAACACTTTATAGTGTGAATCCGTTTCTCCGTATTCCACACAGATTTGGGGTTTGGCTCGACTGCTTGCTCCACTTTTCGATTTGCACAATCTCTGGATTTCGTGATCATGGATACTGCTGCTTTGTTATCGTTATGAATGACTGTTGCGCCTGCGCCCTCCGGAAGATTGCGGATGGAAAACAAAATGGATAGGACCAATGTTCTGAGGTGGTCATGAGAATGTTGCCTTTTGAGAAATTTTTGAAGTCGCGTCTTCGCAGATGATCGAAAGGGCATGATGGACGGGGAGGGACGGCCAAAAAAGGGCTAAACGGCTGGAGAGCGGTTTTTGAGGAGGGAGCGAGTTTTACAGCTTCAAGTATTTTGGCAAATCCGATCATATCAGAATGCATAGCGCCTTGTTCACAATTGTTTGGATAGCTCGTTCAGCAATTCCATTTGATTGCGATGCTTGTACGGTTGTAATTGCAACTCCCTCTTCTCGGCAGTACGTTTCGAGCAAAGTGTCCCTGGATTCCCCACCACGATCCGTTTTCAGTTGAAGTGGTGTCTTCTTTTTTGATGTTTCTCCATTGTTGAAGTGTCGAGATGAATGCATCTGCGCTTTGAGTGGAGGAATGGTAAATGATGAGAATAATATATTCTTCTGAATTGAGTCCTTTATGTATTGTAGGTTCCCAAGCGTCTGCGGCAACACAATCAAGTGAAGTTGCTTCAGGTTGTTGGATTATTGGGTGAAGACGTCGTCCAACTTTTCCGAGGGGACATATGTGGCACTTTTGGGGCCTTGAATCCAAGCTTTCGTGTGTCCTGATAGTTTAAATGACCGAGACGAATTGTGAATCACCACCGAGAATGGCGGCTTATCATCTGATTCTCGAGAGGTTAGGGGAGAGCGACAATTTGAAAAGTCCATTTTTGAGTGGAGCCTCCACATAGCGCGATGGTGGAGAAACTTTCAAGAGTGGCGGATGCCCAGGAAGATAAATTCGGCATTTGTTGTTGGCCATTACAACTATTGCGCTATAGCTTGAAGTACCTCTTCATGCTATGGTGTTATACTAAAGAAACACCTTGTTTGTTGTCCCATTCATCCTCAAGCAAGTTCCAAGTTCTTAAAGCAGTTTAACCAAATGTTCCGTCATGTTGATATGTGTCATTGTTCAATAGTTACTAGTAAAACCTTACTTTGCATCATTCAGTTAATCTACTTCCTATTTAAACCTCCTTCTATCTCCTTCAAGTATTAATTATTCGCGAACTGGAATTGTTATCCGACTGTTGTGCATCATCATTAAAATGTATTATATATAGACAAAAAAAAGAAAGTCAGTTAATTGTCTTAATACAAGAACCAACACATCAGCCAACGCTTTTTGAATGTCTTTCTGCCGTTTTTTACTAAAGGCTTCTGCAAACAACTCTTTATTGACGAGAGCTTTATCTGGGAGCACAATTTGCTGTATAGCAACCTTGTCTTCTATTCAACACCTGTTCATGGCATCCCTTTGCATTTAGAAGATTTGATCCACCGTTATCGCTGGTTTTCGGCACTTTGCAGCAACTCTCTAAATGTGATACGGTTTTCTGAAAACATTCGTAACAAAATGATTTATTTTGATTTCGAATATAAAGGAATACAAGTGAAGCTTCTCTAGTGACCATTTGTACGTCGACGGTTTCGAAGCAGAGGATGCTCTCTTGGTTCAGAATCTCATACTAGGTATCACCCGCCTTGTTTTCTCTATAGAGGACCTATTTAATTCAACCAATGTTTGTTGGAGAGTTTGCTTCCAGCGAAGTTCCAAAAACCAGCGACAACGGTGTCATCAACTCTTTTTAATGCAAAGGATGCAATAAAGAAATAGAAGACGATACAGAAAATTGTGCTTCCGGCAGATAAAGCTCTCGTCAATGAAGAGTTGTTTGTAGCGGCATTCAGTAAACAAGGGCAGATTGACATTCAAAGTTAGTTGATGTCTTGCTTCGTGTGTTGAGGACAATGGAGGGACTTATGACGCTCATCTTTTGGACTTGCCAGTGGAAGTCCCAAGAGACAGTGAAACTATTTGGAAGTGCCAAAACATGAGATGCACTTTACGGAAAGAAGTAGAAGTAGAACAACTGCAATTTGGTGGTGGAGCATTGAGGCGTCGATTTGTCAGTGGGGCAGAAGCTCAAACAAGCCGCTCTGACATTAGCCTTTGTTTGGAAGTTCTCAACGGCAACGAGTAGAATATTTTCGGCGTTTTTTCAATTGTGGAACTCAAGATGTTGACGGATCACAAAGAAAGAGAGAAGAAGTTGTCCGACCTCGGCGATAGGCCTTCCGTGCTGCATCAGTGTCTTGTCTACGCTATCGAAATGGAGTATCCCTCCAAGAGCGCTGTGGTTCAGACGATAGTGTTTATTCTTTGGTGTTGTATTGCGGTCAGGAACTAAAAGCTTTTGAAGTTTGGCTGGATATTCCCGTATTTGGATCACGTGTTTTTTCCTATTCGCCGGATGGTAGAGGATTGCTAACTGGCAATGAGGCTGTTTTGCGAGCATTGTTTAGAGTCTTTGCTCATGGAATGGGGTCTGTCCGCAAGTTTGTGGAAGCAAAGTGGAAGAAAGAAAGCAATCCCCTTAATCGGTCAGCTACCGCGAAATATTCCTAGTTTGGAGTACTTTGCGTCACCCATCCAGTTATCGTTAGCCGCCAACAGGAGTATTGCAGTCACCCCAAGGATGTTTCCTCAAAATCGAAGTTCAGTATTTGGATGGTCTGTTTCGTGGAGTTGATTGCTTCACGTATTTTCACCCTGTTGGTCTGTTGCATGTGCCAACAGTATTGGGCTCAACAGTTCTGTGGGTACCAACAATTCCATCAGCTCCAAATCTCATTGACCCTAGGGAGGCGATAGACGAAGCCTTTGTTAAAGTCAGAGCCCTTAATACGCCACTATTGTTGAAAGTTATTACTCGATTAATCTGCAGAATTGGGGGTCCTGTACAAAATGAGATGGGGTTTTGGTCAGCCTGATTTGAGAAAGTTGGTTGCTAAATGTTTGATTGGAATTTGGTATGTTGGTGATGAATGTTCTGTTTTCGTCATGGATTACATTGAGCAACCAATCAAATTCAACAGGGATAACCTTGTGTCGTACTGGCAGCAATATTGGGAATTTGTCAAGGTTTTAGTAAAGTCAGCGGTGTGGGATTGGACGTATCTGGATTTACGGCCAGCGCTTGACAATTTATGCATTCAGCAGAAAGGTGAAACAAATGAATTTCATGTCGTTCTACTTGATTTGGATTCCTTTGGAGAGATTCCAGCAAACATGCGTGATGGCAGATATCCCAGCTCCAAGTGCGTGCATCGAAAAGGTTGGATTTATTCGCTTATCCAAGCTGTGCAAGCAGTTTGGCGTTTAGTAGGAGGTGTCGAAGAGTCTCAGATTGTTGGTTACAGTTCGGATGAACCTTTGAAGGATCTTGAAGATGCATGGGTGTCCATCGGTTTAGAAGCGATAATAAGTGGTGATGATGACAGACTGGAGTATCGTAGTAATGCGGTTGATGTCGTGCAAGGAACCCTCGAAGAATTTTTTGCTTCACAAGGTTTTGTATTGGTAAATTGGATTCTCTCATTTCCTTTTTTATTCTAATGAACAAGTTACTAGACAACTTTCCATGAACAACGCACAATTCTGTTAATTAATGGGTTTTGCTCTCGATTAAGTGGATGAGTTACACGCTTTATTGAGGAGACTGGAATTCATTCCGGATGACGTTTTTGTTCTCGAGACAAAATCCTTGACCCGATTTCAGATGGATGAATTGGAGCATCACATGTATCAAAAGGGTAATGATTAGCAGTGATTCTATCAAGCACTTCTGAACCAATAAGTATGTTTCGCTGTTGCAGAAACCCTAAGATACGCGAGGCTGGAAGATCCCCTTCATTGATAGGGACACTATCAACGCGATCAGCCCAGTAAGCAACTGAACATGAACATCTTCGTATAGGAACGTGTATCTTATCCAATAGTTAGCAAATTAAACTAATGATGAATAGCACCATCGAGTTTTCATTGGAAAAACTACGGAGTAATAACACATACAACACCTCAAAACGGTTAATATGTGCTTAAAATGAATTAGAGCTATTACAGACCTCTTCAAGCTGGAGATGCTTCGATAGAAAGCTCAATAGAATAAAAAGTAGCATTACTCTATAGTGAATATACAATGAAGTATTACTTCTTCATGATGGCAACATGCATATGTTGCGACGAATCGCTTAACTTGTACAACATATTGCTTTGACAGCAACATGTGTAGCCGTGTACTCTTCCGGTTTTAGCGCTTAAGCTCTCACATTAAGTTCTATAAACTGTTTGGTGTAAAGAATCGGGATCAAGTCCCGAATGTTAAAAGAAAAGCACAGTCTGTACGAGGCTGCATATTCATAGAAAATAAAGGATAGGATGAATATTAAGAAAGAAAGATAATAACCATCATGGCAAGAAGATAATAAAATAAACATTCTTTCTTCCTTTCACACTCGTTAGAGTCATCGTCAATTGATGACTCTGTCGTTAAGACAACTGATAGTTATCTGCAAACTATTACACCCCTGAAACTTGGAAGGATGTGATGGGATTTTCTTAAAGAAGATTATCTTGAAGGTGCTTTCAAGACACAGAGCTTATCTCTTAATCCTGATATGTCATTCCCTTCTCAGACTAAGAATAGTGGCATATCAATACACTAGGAATCATTCTTTCGTTGATACCTCTGATCTCATCAAAGATGCAGGTGATCATTGGACATTACGATTAGGCTTTGAGATCTGAGCCTCCCTCCATTTAGGCGTTGTGAAAGAGATTTACATCTCTAGAACTGTTGCTGCCCGCAGCACTCATGGCCTTTCCCCTTGTTGATGATTCTATGTTCCCTAAAGGCAGTCAGGAAACACGATCAGATGGGATAATTCATCAAAGAGTCATTCATCTGGAAGCAGTGCTTCGGGATGTATAACTCATCTCGCACGATGGAAGACATGCTATGATCATCTCTCAATAGTTATTGGGTATAACTTCTAGAGGTTTGGATATCTCCACAAATGAATCTAAGTCGGTAGAGATATGACCTTAGAACTCTACAGCAAACACTAAAAGAATCATGAACTCTTGACCTCAGTGAAGGATATAAACATGTTCTCGATTAAAGGGTTGTCGCTGCTGCAGCACTCGTTGGGAGATGCAGTTGTGAAGGATTTCGAGTTCTTCTCTTTGAAACGATCGTTGAGGTCTCGATCGGCTAAGTGCCCGTGATTATAGCACAAAGATGATTGTAACATTAAATTGGGTTCTCTCATTTTCTTTTTTATTCTGATGAACAAGTTACTAGACAACTTCACTCAATTCGTGTACTACCATAAACAACGCACAATTCTGTTTTGTTTATCAATGGGTTTTGTTTTCACTAACCAATTACTGATCAAGTAAGTGGATGAGTTAGACACTTTTATTGATATTTCAAGGAGGACAGTGGAATTCATTCCGAATGACGCTTCTCCGATTTCAGATGAGTGATTCATCCATAAAGCACTCGACCATCACATGCATCAAAATTTAGCGCCAATTCTATCAAGCACTTCTGAACAAGTATGTTTCGCTGTTGCAGAAACCCCCACAACAGCACAATTCTGAACCCAGTGACTTCGACGTCAACGACGCTGTTTTGGCAAGCTCTGCGATGATCGACGTGAATAATAAAAAACGGTCACCACGGGTGTCAAGATCCTGATTTTGCGTTTTTCTCAATTGAACTTATTCTTGTTGTAGCTTCTGACTGCAGCAACTTTCTATTTTTCATTTAGTGCGGAAATCAAACAGATGTTACCTCTTAATTGTATGGTGTCGCGAAACATCCCTCTAGGACAACTTGGTCCACACAACCCA